>NW_004955463.1:198695-232545 GCF_000276665.1 Chinchilla lanigera
TTGGTGGGAATTTTTTGGACAGAATCTATCTGAAGCTTACTTTTCTATCTAATGTGACACTTTCCCTTTTTTGATACTTTCTTTAATTGATGTATTTTGTACTAATCACATATAATATAATTACTCTCAGTGGATGAAAATTCAATGTAGTGCCAGGCATTTTCTATTTATTACATATATTCTTTCCTTTTTTTTTTCTAAATCAAGGGCTGGCTATGTAGCCCAGGCTGATTTTTTCTTTACTCACTCACTTATATTGCTAAGCAATTAAAATTTTAAAAATATTTTTGTTTACCATCATTTGTATCATTTTTAGTGCTATTTATTCCTTCCTACAAATCCAAGTTTAGATCTAACAATATACTCCTTGACCTACAACACTTCCTTTGACATTTCTTGTGCTTAGTCTGATGGGAATCAATCTTAGTTTGTATTAATATGAAAGCCTGAATTTAAAAATTTTGAAAGATTACTTTGTCACTTACAGAATTCTGCATTGATGTTTTTCTCCAGCATTTTCAAGATATCTTTCAATTCTCTTTTGACATAGTTTCTAAAGAGAATTTTTCTGTAAAACTTACCTTGGTTGCTCAAAATATTTTTTTCTCATGACAGCCTCCAAGATTTTTTTCTTTTAATTTAGTTTTCAGTAGCTTTAATATAATATGCATCTCAGGGTAGTTCTATAAAAGACTACGTATCACTTTCTTCCCATTCTCTTAGCTCCTTGGATTTCTAGTTTGTTGTACCTCCATTAATTTTAGAAAATTCTTAGCCATTATCTCTTCAAATGTTTCAGATCCTTTTTTTTTTTTTTTTTTTTTGGTACCAGGAATCAAACTCGGGACTTGCACTTTACAGGCAGGCAGTGTGCTGCTGAGCTATCTCCCCAGCCCTGTTTCAGATCCTTTGATACTTTTCTCCCTCTCTCTCCCTCTCTCTTTCTCACCCTCTCCCCCTCTCTCCCCACCCTCTTTCCCCTTCCTCCTGAAGTTTTATTTACTGTTCATTATCATTAAAAATATATTTCTGAGCTCTGTTGACAAAAAAGGTCTGGCAGCAATGACACCCCAGTAATAAGGAAAATACCTACTACCTCCATTATATATCATTTCTAAATACCATCTTCTCAAAAAAAAAAAATCAAAGCAGAACAAACAAACAAAAACCACAGTTCCTTAAATCACGGTAGACTAGAATGCCTTGTTTTACCAGAAAGAAAGAATGTATTTTTAAGAAAGTGAAAATGTCAGTGGACACATGAATTAATCAAAAATATTACATGGAACACATTTGGAATAACTGGAAGATATTCAAGTTTCATAGTAATGGATTATAACACATTGAATCGCTAATTTATGGTGTTATTCAGAAATGAGACAGTGACCAGAAGACAGACAGAAAGACACAAAGAGGAAAGGTAGGGGTCAGGGAGGTCAGCTCTTTTCTATAGAAGAGCACCAGCCAATGTTACTGAACAAATTATAAAATTAGAAAATGATCATTTGGCAGTCCCCAATACTATATATAATTTGTCAAGCATATGCTGTCAATAAAAGCTGAAATTATTGGGTGAAACTTATTGGGAAACAGCTTGTTCACATTCTCTACAAATATCAACAGATGGATTATGTACTAACTAAAAAACACAAAAGACATTTTGCAATGGGAAAATCTCTTAAAAACCATCTTAACCAAGTGATCAAAATTACCACCATCAGTAATGGAATAAACTGTTATCACCCACTTCTCAGTATGATCAAACAAGAGGTGCATAAGATAACTGATGCTGTATTCTTGTCAAAAGCATTAACCTGAGGAAACAGATAAATCCAGGTGTGGGGTATTCAACAGGATATCTGATCTGGAATCTTGCAAAAAAAAATGTGAACAGTGAATTAATTAAGATAAAGAGTGTGGCAGTGTTTGTTTTAATCTTATTTGTGCCTTTCTGGAAGTTACAAAAATCTTAGAATAAAAAATTGGAAATAAAAAAATACAGCAACCTGGGGAAGCCTTGGACAAATTCCTTATATCACAAAGATAAACGTGGTGTGACTTTTACTGTAAAACACAGGCAAGTCTGTCATCTCTCCAATAACAAACTTCAGATGTTTGAAAATAAGCCTAGGAGAAAAGAATAACCACTTCAGAAATGCGCAGTGAATAGTTGTTTGAGAAAATCTCATTTTCACTTCTGAGCTGAGAAGAGCAGCTCTAGAGAATAGTGAAGTTCTCATTAGCGGCTGAGGTTGGGTCCAGATTGTCCTGCATTACATATGGGTATGATGTCAGCAAACTTTCTGCAAACACCGAGACCTGCCTCAGTGCCTGCTGCTTACCAAGATGAGTATTCTGTCCTTCCCTGCAGGGAACTTGAGGAGTGCCCAGGCTCTATGTGCCGTCCACTGGACGCAAGAGTGTGAAACAAGAATAGTCATGCTATTATTCTCACGACACTGAGAGCGGAAATCAGTCTCAGGTGAACAGAAACAAAAGTAGAATTTTCACTGTTCAAAAATGCAGTGAGAGAAAATAAAGGAAAAATATGAAATAATATATGCTATGGCTACAAATACATGTAACCTAAGTTTTCAAATCCCAGCTTCTCCTGCCTTTGAAAAGTAAGAGCCTTCTAGTGCCACCCTCTCCCAAGGCCAAATAAGCTACCCCTAGGGATGTCTGCATCCTCTTGTGAATTAATGGACAGTGTTCTCTGCCCCACCCCCTTGCGCAGAGCTGGGAATTGAACCCAGGCCCTTCATAGTGAGGTATAAGCCCAGCTCATTTTTTACTTTTTACTTTGAGACGGAGTCTCGCTGTCACTATAGTGCCCAGGCTGCAAATGCACCTAACATCTGTGTTTCTCATACATAGTAGATTTCCAATAAATATGTTTTGAGGAATGACTACATTGATTGCTGGCTTCTACAGTGGTAAAATAAAAAAACCTTATCAAGATATGTGTGTGCCCTCCATTCTATTCATGTTCCTCTATTTTCTTGGATTTAAGAGACTGGAGCATCCTCAGATGGAAGAAGTGTTAAATAGATTTTTGCCGTTCAGTCCCCGGAGTAAAGCAAGAGAAAGGATCAGGAGTTAAGGGCCTCCTGCTTCTGTCTAGCGGTCTGATGTTACAGGAACCTCCTTTCCCAACTTAAGTGGCTTTTATATCTACCCTTCTTGACAGTTACTGGCAAGATTGTAAATTTATTCTTGTTCACTGTCTCGTACTTCCCCTATTCAAGTGCTCATACACACATATATGAACATTCCTTTTCATTTAAATTGCTCCTTCTGGTTTTATAGTGGGATTAATTTTGAATGATTTAAGATTATGAAAAACAACTATTAATGGTGTTTCTGCCATCTAACCTAGCCCCAAGTTCCTCTTCACACAAAACACGCATTCTTTACCCTTTGTTGTTTGTTGGAGACAAAATATAATGTCAATGTCATCTGACTCCCTACACTCGTCTTTTTAAAGGAATATCTAATAATCTGTTTTTATCTCATTTCCATAATATTAACTTCAATTACAGTCTCCATGCCTACAACAATCATTCACTGTCGAAGCAGAGTTCTATTCTCCTCTCATGGTAAGGTCCACGTGGTCATCCTGCATTGCAGGGAGATCTGGCTCTTGAAAATGTTAGCATCAGAAGACCTAACCTCTTATGATAGCCTTGTGTGACCCTACATAAGTAATTTAACATATCTCTGCCTCAGTTTCTTCTTGTAAAAAATGAAAAGGTTGAACTAGAGTATGAGGTCCCCTTGAGCCAAATATTCTATGATTCTAGAAAAGTTCACAAAACCAAAGTATTTAAGATACCTGAAAAAGGTATATGTGATTGCAAGTAACACACACACACACACATATATATATCTGTGTGCACAAGTATATGTAATTTTTCTAGTTCTATTTTATTCTAGATTTTATAGCATAAGCAGATTAAAATATACATCACATAGGCCTAGGAATCAAATGATCTGCATTCTTTTCCCATTCTGAAATGTATTTTAGTACAATCATTAAAGACTGTATGCACACACACACACACACACACACACACACACACACACACCCTCCAGAATCACCAGGTCCTGTTTGCATTCATCCTGTCCTCTTTTCAGTAATGACGTTTCCAGACTTGTGGCTTGGTAGCGTTGCTTGTTCCATTTTCGTTAGGTTTATTTAATTTCATTTGATTTAATAACAAAAATTGTGTTCCAAACAAGATTTTGTGCAGAATTCCAGTATCTAATCAGAGAAAAGTCAGCAGCTTAGTAATAATATGAAAAACAACTAACTTGGAAACTTTACCTCTTCCGTCCCTCCCACTCTCACCCCTCGTACCCATGCTAGAAACATCCATAGAATTTAAATTTCCACATCCTGGGAGATGGCTATTTGGTCATTGTTCATCTTTAGTGACAGGGTGACTTTACACTTTTTCTGTTGGGGAAAGTGAAGTCTAATAAGTTCATTACTAATAAGATTCTCTTCTCTGGTAATTCGTATTTACTGGAAGTACTTCTATCAAGTAGAATCACATTTTTAATCTGTCTTCCATGAGCAGCCCTTCCAATGTTGTTGTGTATTTCTCTTCTGTCTACTCTTCTGCAAACAAAAGCTCAGAGGTCCTGTTATTGACTACTGTGGTATATTCAAGTCCTTCATCATCTTAGCCCTTTCAGATAAAGCTCAAGTTTACCAATACGACTTCATATCTCCGTCTTTGCTTCTCTCTGTCTCTCTGTTTGTCTCTGTCTGTCAGTGTCTCTCATACACACACACAGGCATGCATGCACGCCCACATGCATGTACACACACAAGCATGCCCACTACCCTGAATACATTCATGCCTTAACAGCACTTCATTTTTCATTATCCTATTCAGAGTTTTTCACTCCACTCTTAATAAGAACACCATAGTTTGATGCATTTTTTACAGAAAAACTTTACAAAGAAAAATAACCTATCTATCAAGGATACATTTGCAAATATCTAGTTTGATTTTGGCAGTGCATTTCTGTCACCTGTTCCACTAGTGACACTCTAGATTCTCTTTTTAAAGAACAAAGATTAAGTTATTCTAGGAAAAGATCTTGCCTCTGTGATAAAGAATTTTCTCCATATTCTTTCAACTCTATTGTCTTTGCTTGTCTTATAAGTAACAGTCTTTGTATGAATTACAGTATGTTTTATTTACCACAACTACAACAATAAAGCAATCAATTAGTCTGCAATCAATGGGATTTCTATGTGAGGAACAGTTTACTAAGCAAAGATCTTGCTTCTACACATCTTTGTCATGCATATAGAGGGGAAATTGTTGGACTCTTTTTTTTTTTTCCTTTGGTCTTTTTGAGACAGGGTCTCACTCTGCAATTCAGGCTGGCCTTGAGCTCCCTTTGTAGCCCAGGTTGGTCTCGAAATAACAATGATCCTTCTGCCTCAGCCTCCCGAGTGCTGGGATTATAGGAGTGAGCCACTGCACCCGGATGGATGTTAGTAACATAGCTGTTCTTTTCCCATTACCACATGATTTTCACTCGTCATCCTCTACTTGATCATCTTGTCACTGACAGCTGACCCTGAAGGGAGGAATGAGAGAGGCAAATAAACAAGATGTCTTCCTGGATTTGGTTTTCAAAGACCCAAACATAAAGGAAAACAGAGGAGTTACAATAAATGTTTGGGGAATCTCATAAAAAGTCAAAGCAAGGGTTCTCTTGTCCAGTGAGCTAAAAAAAAAATTGCCAGGTTAAAAATGGGTGGTGGATGGAAGGGAGATCTATGGAGTGGAAAAGGATGAAACAGGAAAGTCGTGAGAGCTCAGCATGAAAGAGGAAGACATCACAGTGAAAACCTACCGTCAGACCACCTCAGCTCAAGGAAAGCTGCTGCTTGGGGAGCCACCTGGGGCCACCTAGCCCTCACCCTGCTCTCATTTCCTGACTGTTAGAAAGGATGATCTGTTTAAACTTAGAATGAAGCATTTTAAGATGATCTTATAAATGAAGATTTCTGGACATACGCCAGATTATTAAACATTATCTTGATCTTCACCTCTATTTTTTTAAAATAGATTTAAGAAAAGAAATTATTGGATGAAAGATATAATAAACTTTTTACAGGTTCTTGATGAAATCATTTCAGAAAACTTTTCCATTACCACTAACAGTGTCTGAAAAATGTTTCACTTCATTAAACAAAGAAAAGCAAATGAATATTTTCTTAATATTAATATTCAAAGCCAGCAAGGGTATAAAGAGTTCAGTTCTCTCATACACTGCAGTATTATTTGCTTAAATTAATAGATTCTTTAATATTAATTTTCAAAAAAGGAGGGAGGATATTGACAGTTTAAGAGCACCTTTCTCAGACTAGGTCCCATGTGAGACACTGACATATATTATCTCATTTAATTCTCACAATAACCTAATAGGCTGAGTGTATTTTTCTTCACTTTTCCTGATGAGAAATCCCCAAAAACAAAATAACTGGCAAAACAGCACTAAAGTATAATGAAACCAATTTGAAACAATTGATCTACCTGAAATCAAAGTACCATAACTTTCTATGACAAAAGAGAATCAGTGAACTTGAAAGTAGAACAGTGACCCACTCAGAAGAAAAAGGGAGAAAGAGGACATATAAAAATGAACAGAGATTCAGAGGTCCATGGAACAATTTTAGAAGATGCAGCATGCAAGGAATTAGGGCTCCAGAAGAAGAGGAGAACAGATTTGGTCAGAAAATCACTTTCAGAAAAAATGATAGACAACATCTCACATTTGATGAAAGACAGATTCAAAAAGTTGAGCAAACTACACAGAATAAATTTGAAGAAATCCACATTTAGGCACATTACACCCAAATTTCTGACACCCAAAGGAAAAAAAAGGAAATTTTGAAAGTAACCAGGGAAAATGGTATATTATATTGGGGGGCGGTGTAATCTGAATGACTATATTCCTCTTATCAGAAACCATGGAATGCAGAAGTTAGTGGAACATCTTTACTATGCTAAAAGAGAAAATATCCACCAATTCAGAATTCTACATCAACAAAAATAAGCTCTCAAAGTAAGAGAAAAAGAAAGATATTTTAAATGAAGGAAAAATAAGATAATATACCATCTGCACTATCAAGTTAATGATAACCCTTAGTTATTGCAGTCTGATCAGGTCTGCAATCTTCCAAAGAGTGTACAGTGAAGGCTAAATAGAAAGAGGCAAGTGCAATGATTTCAGGGCTCCAGGAAAATCAAAGCCCTCTCACAGAATTTGACATTCTGTCTGGGCTAAGACCACAACCTTCTCTGGGTGGCCCCTATTCAGTTAGTTATCAGAAGAAGGGAGAGGAGTATTGAAAAAGGATGGAACCACTCAAAGACTTCTCCACATAAGGTATTAAGTAAATCCACCTAGGAGTAAGATGCCTGAGGCTCTAGTCTTTATTTAGTTGAGATGGGCTCCAGGTGTCCTTGGCTGTGATCTTGTCTTATCCTTTGAGGCTTTCCAGCTTCATCCGTCATTACATCCCTTAGTAGGGATTAGTGACTCAGAGAGGTTCACTTACTATGAGTCCACCACCCATCTCGACAAGGAGCCTAGGTCTTGGGCAGACTCACAAGTAAACATGGAAAGTCAATTAGTTAATTTAAGTCCTTCTCAGGGCTGCTTTGTAGTGGTCTCCATCACTGTACCACAAGAAATACTAGCAAAAGTTGTTAAGGCTGAGAAAAAAAATTATACCAAAGTGAAATTGAGAGCTTGGAGATAAAAGGTGATGAAGGATGGCAAAAAATATGGGCCAATATGAGAGAATATTTTTTGATTATTTAGAAACACATATGATTCTATGAAACAAAGCTTGTAATATTGTACTGCAGTGTTTGTAATGTTCATTGATATGTTATATATGGCAACCCTACATAAAGGAGGTAGGTCTATGTAATTGCAGGATTTCTGTCTTTTATGTGATGTGGCACAATAGTAATTCTAAGTAAACTGTGAAAAGTTAAATATCTAAAAGATAATCCCTGGAGCAAACTCTGAAAAATAATAAAAAGAGGTGTAGCTAAAAAGGCAAAAGAACAATGAAAATACAATTCTAAGATTTCTTTAAATTATACAAAAATCAGGCTGGGGATTTAGCTCAGTGGCACAGCGCCTGCCTGGCAAGCACAAGGTCATGAGTTCAGTTCCTGGTACTGGAAAAAAAAAAACAAAAATAAATAAATAAATAAATAAATAATACAAAAGAAGACAGGAAAAAAGGAAGAAAGGTATAAAAATCAGAAAAGACACACACACACACACACACACACACACACACAAAAGTAGTAAACCTAGATTTTCCATACTAAATTATATTAAATATTAATAGGTTAAACTTCCCTTTAAAAAGTATATCAGAGTAGTTTTTCAAAAAGCAAAACTCAATTATATATTCTCTATAAGAGACATACTTTAAGTATAAAAGTGTAATTTAGGTTTTTCATATAAGAGAAACTATGTGATATTTAAATTGTGTGCCTGATTTATTTCACCAAACATTATGGTCTCAAGGTGCATTCATTTTCCTTTAAATTACTTAAGTTTATCTTTCTTTATGGCAGAGTAGTACTCCATTGTGTGTAAATACCACACTTTCTTTATCCACTCACCTATCAATGGGTATATAGGCTGCTTCCAAGATTTAGGAAATCTGAAATGTGCTGCCGTAAACATGAGTCTGCATGCATCACTGTAACATGATGTCTAGGTCTTTAGGAAGAGAGAAACAGCTGGATTAAATGGAATTTCTAGTTTTAGCTCTTTGAGGAATCTCCACATTGATTTATATAGTGGTTGTATTTATTTACATAGGGAGATTGATCTTTCTCAAATGGGAAAGGATTAAGAGATGGAGGAAAGGGGGAGAGAGAAAGGGGATGAAACAAGGAATTAAGATGTGCTATGTACATGTACCAATTCCACACAAGGAAAGTAAATATTATGTAAGGCAAACATGTACTAATAAAAATATATAAAAGTGTATTAGTCAGCTTTCTCATCCCTGGTACACAATACTCAACACCCACAATTTAAAGGATATGAGATTTAATTTGGGTCACAGTTTCAGGGAATTCAGTCAGTGGGCAGCTGGCTCCAAGGCAGAAACATGGCAGAAGGGCATAGCTGGGAAGCAGCACATGGAACAGTGCAGAGATGAGGGGCATATAGACCAGACATAGACATCCATGACCCAGTATGAGCAGACATTCAGAAGTCTGCTTTGCTAATCTACTCAGTGGCTCTCAAGTCAACACAGCTAGCTTAACCACTATACAAGGCACAGATAACCTTGAAAGTAAGTAGGTATAAAAATATGTGGGGACTGACTGAAGCTGGAGATCCATCACAGGTGCAGGGCTGGAGCAAGGCCCACTGGAGAACAGAGTGCCCAAGGCAAGCCATGTGAACAAGCTGCTCCAGGTTTGAGAATGCATGGCGCCCCAGGCTACCATGCAAACAGGTTGCCAGGCAGAGGGGTGTCACGTGACATCAACCTGTCAAATCTATACGTAAATGTGCAGCTGTTATTGAGCAGTTCCTTTCCTCCCATCCAGACAGAGGGCTCCACCTGACCTCAGGTTTTTGTATTTTCACTCTTTTTTTTTATTTCACCATCCTCCCACTGTCCTTCCCTCTAGAAAATTCGAGAGCTGCGCTGAATGCAGCAAACATACACACATGCAAACAGGCTCAAGTGCTATATTAATATCAGATTTTTTAAAAGGTTGAAGTGCTATATTAATATCAGATAAAACAAACTTCAATGCAATGTAGACGTTAAGAAAAAAATTAGTTAAGGTAAATAGCTTTACCTCAAAATGATAAAAGGAATAATTTTTATATAGCACTCTATATATATAAAGCAAAAATGGACAGACTTACAAGAGAAACTGACAATCTAGAAACACAAAGGGAAATTAACATGCCCTCTCTTAGAGTGAAAAGTGAAGCAACGTACACATTAGTCAGGGAAATTAAGAGTGAACTAAGCAATAAAGATGACCATAATAGTCTGCATTCCTGTAAAACTTTATCAGATTTTATCTTGGCATCAACCTTGTTAGAAAACCAGGAAAGGTACACCACGTTACACTTTATAAAACAAGAAACAGAAGACCATAGAATTTGAGTGATAGTCAAAATCCATAGTCAAGCTAGCAAAAGATGTAGAAATGGAAACCAACTCTCCAGGCTCCAAGGTAAAACCTCTGCTCCATAAATCAAGCTTTTTTACGATTCCCTAATGTCTTTTTCCCTTTTTTTTATTGCCAAGTTCAGATATTGGCAAAATAGTTATATTATTCTGTGCAAGTGCTTTGAGTACTTTGGAGATATGAGTTTTATGAACATAAACCATTTCTATTCACATATGAAGCTAATAAGCTTCTTCTTCTCACTCTGACCCTCTATACACTCTCTACAGAGTGTTTAAATCCCTGAACAACATTTTAAATGTTACTGAATTCATAAAAGATATCAATAGCTCAGGAAGACTAGAGAGAAATGCAAGCATAGCAAAATGCTGCACTTATAACTTCAGCCATGGGTGAGAAGGGAAATCATTGTTTGTTGGAAATGATACCTGGTGGGTTTACCCACTAATCATCCTTGTGTGGTCAAGCCTGCCCTCCATCAGACAGAGGCGGAAGCAGTTTTGAAACTGTAAATGTACTACTTAGTGAGGTTTTCCTCTCTAAGATAGGGAGCCTGACCTCCTCATGCTGCCCAAGTCTATGGGGCCTTCTGTGTAAAAGTTTGCCCAAGATATCAAAGGCATTGACTAATCCCAAAGCCAACTCCCTGTGAAAACCATTGTGCCTTCTCTGTGTGACAAGAGGACCCTGGGCTCCAAAGACAGCCATGGCCACAATGATACCTCAGTCCCGGTGGACTGATCTAGGAGAGGAGGGTTTCTGGAAAGTCCATAGGAAATAGGAAAGATTCATAAGAAAAAAAGGCCATGGTTCATTATCTCTCTTTCTAATCTCATACTTTGGAGCAATGGCTCTCAGCTAGGTGCAGTTGTGCTCACAGGAGGCGTAAAGAGAGAGACATTTTGGTTGTCATGAATTAAGGGTAAGGATGTTACTAGCACTGAATGAGAAGAGGCCATGGATGCTGCTACACACCCTGCAGTGCTCAGAACATCCCCACAGTAGGAAGTGTGTGAAGCAAATGTCAGTAGTGCCAAGGTTAAAAACCCTATTCTGGGGCACCAATGTTTGTTGTCTTCCCAAGACTGCCTCCCTGGCCTCCCAGATCTCATAAAGGTGGAAGAAAGACTTCAATTCAAGTTTCCAACTCTCTACCCTCAATATTCATAAATTCAATTACTGTCTAATTATCTGAAGTGGAAGAAAATAAAAACAAAACACAAACCTTCTCCCAGGGTAATATGTATGAATGAATGAACCAGTACCCATTAAAACACAAATCTAATTTCATGTAACCTCCATCTCTAGAGACTTCTAGTCCAGACAGCTCTGCAAAAAGGATTAAAAATGCTGCCAATCTCACATCTCTGTAAGGAGGTTTGTGTTGAGGAGGGAAGGGGCATCTTGGAGTCATTCTCCACACTGCCTTTCCATCTGTTCCCCAAAATTCTTGTGGGCATTGAGGAGTTTTGCTGATCTCAGAAGTCTTCTTAGTTCTTCATCTAGAAGAATCCCAAGAGAGGAGCGGCCATCTGGGATGGGGGCTGTGGTCTCTCCAGGATGGAAGAACCCCAGCCAGCCACCTGGCCCCTCACAGATCTCTCATCCTAGGATTCAAGGTGGATGTAGAAAGAGCACTGAGCCGACCAGGAGAACCAGTGGTTCTCACCCCAACTCGGGGGCCTGTGTGGCCCAGGGAGCCACTGTGTTTATAACCTCAGCTTGTTCATCTGTAAACTGCATCACAGACTAAAATCTCTCAGAACTCCCCGTGCCAGGCATAAAGTTTGCTCCTAGACAGCATCCGGTGCACTTCTCAGTGAGGACCAGCTCCTAGCCTGCCCCATCTGGCTTCTTTCCAGGCTCCCCCCTTGTGCTCTAGCCCCACCAAGCCCCATCCTTACTACGTGTATCCCTTTTGCTCTCTTTCCTGGACCACAAGGACTATCTCAAGGTGACAGGGGTACTTTCTTCTGAACTAGGGCATTTGCCACATGAAATTATCTTCTATTTTCACTGCTTTCTCCAAACCCTAAGTGTCCTCTATGGACAGTCCCTGACTTACCTATATTGAACTGTGAGGGTCGAGTGAAACCTGGCACAAAGTAGGTACTCACTAAATACCAGCTGCATAAATTAGTAAAGCACAAGCAATTCCCATAATGAGCCATGTCAATAACCAGCTAATGCCGTGCAGTCCGAACCTACAGAAATGATAAGACAACGGATGAACTCCTGCTTTCAAAGCAGGTCCTGGCTCCACATTTCCAACAGACAGATTAGAGTGAAGGAGAGGTAGGTGAGGCTGAAATTAGTCATAACTAATATCATTTTTTTATTTTTAAATGAATGAACCAAGTTGCTAGGGCAGGAGGGGAAGTGGGAGGTGAGAGGAGCGGGGAGGGGAGGAGCAGTTGAGGCTACAGAGAACCTGTCATCTCTGTGACGTGGACAGTTGGTTCCGGTTGTATTAAATGAAATCTCAACCCAGTATAGATAACTGCATCAGGAATTACGATCCACCCTGTGATCTGTCACTTGTGCACACACACACACACACACACACACACAGTGGAGTGGAGCAGTTTCCATAGAGAGGGAGGATCACAGCCCACTTAGGAGCAATACCGGGAAGAAGGAGCTGCGACCCCTCAGCAAGCAGAAGTTCAAGAGATGTGCCAAGGGCAGAGAACCCGGCCGTGAAGCTGCGCCTGCTGCCCTGAGCATTTCCACTCCAGGCTGAAGTCCACTCACTGGTAAGACTGCGCTTGAAGACTAACTTAGGAAAGATAAATGCATTGACCCTAAATGAGGCAGAAGATGCTGGGTATTAGGCGAGTGTGAGCAATGAGAGCTGCTGGCACCCCTGGGTGGGAGCGCTAGGAAATGAGTGCTGAACCCCATGTGAAGCCTGTTTTAAATCAGCAGAAAACTGGTCCCCTGGGAAACCAGGGAGAAGTTTCTTAGGGGGCAAAATGATCCTATCCTTCTTGGTATAGAGAGACTCGGTTTGCAAAAGGTGACAGATCAGAGGCAGAATGTATTTGTACAAATCTATTGCTTTTTGGATTTTTAAAAGTTCTGCCCATAGATTTGCAGTGCCTCATGATTACACTCCTCATGGGGAGCCGGCACATGTGTATAAGACATCTTATTCTTTTCGCTTCCCTTTCCCTCTCTCCTCCTCACTCCCTCCTCCCTCAATGCTTTCCTCCCTTCCCATCTGCAAAAGATAAATCTATTGTTTTGCAACGGAGCTCAGCTACCAACACGAGAAGCAGTCCTTTGCGGTAGTTTACACAGTGCACACCGGGGGCCTGGGAATGAGGTGAGGATGGCTGGGAAAAAAGAAACTTCAGGAAATGATCCCACATCACCTGCAGAGTAGCTGGGATAGTTGAATTTATTGTGTTCTCTGTGCCAGAATTCTTTTCCTAAGGTATCTCTTTTCCTGACATACCTGGGAGGTAGGTAATGCAGCAGCCGAAACAAAGAGGTGAGGCACACCGGAGATTAAGTGAGTCAAAACAAGAAAGAGGTGAGGGAGTTTTCAAGCCCAGAGCCTCTTCTGCCTAGCTGTGCTGGGAACATTGGCAGGGAGGAAGAGGGGAAAATAGCTACCAGACTAAGCACCACCTGTGACGAGGTGTCCTATGTCTACTTTTGTGAGTCAAGTTTTCTGGTAAATCCTGTTTGCCATAACCTCCCCAAACATAGTCAGCTAGCAAAAAATAAACCCTGAGAATTGAATAATTAAGATGCTGCTACAACAGTTGTTATCTATTACATGACAATTTTCTCCCAGCTCTCTTCCCTCTTCAGGGGAGGGCCTCTTGAGTGTAAACCCTGTCTTGTCACCTTTTAGGGCCGGTTGCTTAGTTAGAGATCTATACGTGTGTTTCGTGTAAACCCTCCCACAAGTGTAAAACATTTCCAAAGCTTATTTCTGTACAGTCATAGCTTCACAAACTTTTTAAATGACTCATTTTTTATTTTAACTTGTTATCAATGTCCACAGACAAGCTGAGCCACAGAGGAATGAGCTCTGCCTTCCTTGCTGTACGTGGAAAGCTGTGGAATCTGTACTGCTTGTCTCCTGACTTCTCTGTCCCCTGCTTCTTTCTCTCCCTGGAAGGAGCTGTGAATGTGAGGCTGACCTGTCCCTCAGTGCCTCACGCTTGACTCTGCTTCAGCATGCGGAAGTAACTGTATTTCCTTACGTCACCCTAGGGTGACAATTCCTGCTAAAACAACCCAAAGGAATAATTGAGTTGCAGGCATCCAAAGAGAAAAGATACAGGTGTAGACTAGAACTTTGCCCTCATCTTCTAAGGTGTTCAGTTACTGCCAGGGCAGGTAGTATTCAAATCCTAAAGTTTTTTTTTTTTTTTTTTTTTTTTTTTTTTTTTTTTTTTTCAAATCTTAAAGTTTTATTCTATTTCACTAGGGACTATGGCCCAAGAGTTCAAGGAACATAAGAGAAATGCGTTCAGGACTTAGACATCATCCAGGAAGCAAAGGGTATATTTTATCTTGAAAGCCTCAAACAAAATCCAAATGAATTCTAAAAAAAGAAATCTTAAAAGGGCTGGGGATTTAGCTCAGTGGTGCAGTGCCTGTCTGGCAAGAGCAAGGTCATGAGTTCGGTTCCCAGTACCTGAAAAAAAAAAATAGAAATCTTAGAAAGAAATCTGAATCTGCCTGCTAGCTCTCAGCTACTTACTTTGAGAGTTAAACTATCCAGGCTCACAAAGAACGCATACTTCAAACAGTCTAGAGCTAAGATTAGTGCAGAACCTTCCCATCTTGCATACATACTTCATAGTTTTGGATAGTTCTCTTTGTTTTTTAACTGTGCATCAATGACAAGCCATCAGGAGAGGTCACCCCAAGTCCCCACAACACTACCCCAACTCGAGCCTGGGCACTGCAGATAGAGGAAGGTCTGGCACCCTTTGGAAGCAACAGAAACTAATGCCATGGAAGACTCTTGCTTCCACATACATTTTATGGATCATTTAGACACGTTTGGTATCTCTTCCGCAGATACTTTCTTCTTGATGAGAGACATGGGATTTGGAAAAATTAGAAGGCAACCTCAGTTTTAAAGGCATAGTACTTATAGATTTGCAACAAAACCTGTGAAAGGGTAAATAAGAAATGAAAAAGGTTCTTGCCTTCCCGTGCCCCGTGGATTGCTCATGTAATTGAGATGGGCAGGGTTTCTAGAAGACTAGAAGCCCACAACGAAAGAAAAGCTTTTCCCAGTTTTTCCCGGGAAAACTGCAGAAAGTTATTTAGGTAAGGCTTCTTCATGTTCAGAAACCCTCAAGTGACTCCAAACATGCATGTTGATTTTAAATTTTTAAAAATGTGCTTTGTATAGGATTTTTCCTCTGCAATATGTACTGGCATGGATTTGCAGAGGGACTATCATCTAAACAGAGAATTTAAAACAGATTGTCCTGCTTGAAGGAAACTGATTTAATTAAGGGCCTGAATATTAATATAAATTTCAGTTTATTTAACAAATATTTACTGAGGATATGATGTAGCAGGGCACTGTTAAGCACCTCAGCCTCTCCCAAGAGTGTCCCGAGACTTGAGCCATAAGACCCACAGGGGAAATCTCTTCATAGTGAAAGCTTGAGTGGTATAGCAGAAATACAAATGCCAAAGAAATGCAATGCTCGAGTGCCTTAATTCTTTAAGAGGTTGGGGACACCTGGAAGGATAAAGTCAGGTGCTGATTCATCAGAGGGGGCAGACAATGGCAGAGAGAGAAGCTTCTCTCCACAGGAAGCACTCTGAGATCTCAGCAGTATTTGCAATTCTTGTGTAAAATTCCAGCAGGTTGAGGATAAATGCAGAACACTGTCTTGGGTACAGACAGAGAGGGGAGGGAACAAAGCATTGCTCTGTCTGGTCCTTCCTGAAGCCAGGAAGCAAGAGGACAGCTTCAAGACTGTCTGAGAACCTTTAAACACCCAGAATCCAAGCAACTTGCATTTGGTGCAAATAGAGAAATCATTGCATTCTCCCAGTTCTCTATGTAGAGGGTCCTCTTTCTTTCAGATGTAGGAAAAGAAAGAAATCAGAACAAAGATATTCTCAAACTCAGTGCTCTGCTCTCACAGATGACAACACTGAGATGCAGGGCTTTTAGTCAGAAGCTACTTAGTGGCTTGTGAAAGGGACAAAGGAATAGAGTGACAGAGAGGTGGATATTTCTCCATGACCTTTCCACCAGTATTAACCCTTTCTAATTGCTTTTTTGTCTGAAAATCCTTTCAGTGTTAACAAGCCACTCAAAATTGCTCCCAAGCTTTAAGATGCCTTCAAGGCATAAGGTACCTAACCAGAATCCATACTCTCGGCAAAAACAACCAACTGGAGCCTCAGTACAGGTTAAACCTGAAGGTTTCATTATTGAATGCAATATTTAAAGAAAGGGTAAGTCCGTGTTCCACAAGGCAGTCTATCCAGCCCTGTAAAATGTTCTGAGGAGCACCAAGGGGTTGAAATACATAGAACAGTGATTCTCCAGATGGAGCCCACAGCACACAGAATCAGCATCCACTGCAGTGCAAGTTCTGAGACCCCAGCCCAGACCTACTGACTCCACAGCTCTTGGGATAGGGCTTGAGTCATTCCTTCATGGGAATCTGAAGCACTCTAAATTTGAGAACGACCTACTTACAAAGATTAAGTTAAAGGCAAATGAAACCTCCATGAGTGAGGTGGAAAGGGAGGTATGTAGGAAAAACTCACAACCCAGAGATTGAACAACAAAAATATTGGTCTTCAGGATCAAATTACTGGCTCAAACTATCTGATGTGTGCATATATCTGGTGTGTGTGTGTGTGTGTAAACTGCATTTCTGAAAAGGCTTGGGCAGACTCTATCTTCTCCTATAGAATTTAGGATCATTCAGGTGTAAAAACCATGAACCAACCTAAACTGAGTATCTAGTTAGACAAAAGGCTTTCATACACTGATATTTTAAATTTTGCATTTGATTTGACCCTTTGTGAGGTAGTTAGGGTTATCCCATTTATCAGAAGAGCAAATTGACATTCAGTGAGATTAGGGAATCTTCCCAAGGCTTTCAGACAAATAAGGACAAGATGGGATTTGATCCTGTGTCTACCTAACTCCAAAGTGTGTGTGGTTCTCATTGCAGGATGTGCCATGTCCAAATCTGGCCAGTGCATACATTTGGAGTATGGTATTCTGTTAGGTAAAGAGAGGTTTGAGTATTTTGTCATATAATCTTATGAAAAATATTGTTAAAGAAAAATAAGCTTCAATTTATATAATGCAAAACAAAAGAACAAATAAATTACAAAAAATAAGGAAAGGAAATCAGCAGCTGCAATGTAGAAAGCACAGGAAAGTAGATTCTACAGAATCTACAGAAAGCTGAATATGTGTATGCAGGTACACTTGTGTGTGCATAGGTGTACATGTACATGGACACGTATATGGGCATATGTGTATATGGGTGCATGTGTGTAAGTAAGTATATATGTGAGTGTGCATATATATGCATATGTGGATGTGTGCATTGTGTGTTCATGTATGAAAAGTGTTTATGCTCCAAGAGTAAGTGAAGGAGCAGAGGCTTATAGGCTCCTCTTTTAGAGGTCTAGGCTCAGGGTTTTTTCATCCTGATCTCACCCATCATTCATAATCTGAAGAAGGTAGGAAGGAGCTTGAGTCCACTCCCAATAGCCTGGTCAAGGCCATATTGACTGTAAGCTGCAGAGCTGGGTCTAAAAATCAGGCCTTAGACCTCCAGACCCTCTCAGAATTGCTCTACACGGTGACTGCAGAAGACACAGCAGTCCATTACCATCCTTGCACTGCTGAATGCCCAGAAGAATCTCCATGTTTATTCACTTATTCAACTTTCAGGCAATTTTAAAAACTAACATAAGAAAATTATTCCTGTGAGTTGCAAGTAACCGCAAAATAAACTCCAAGTACAGGTAAAGCACCCGAATGTAAATGGTTGAGCCTTTTGCTACCTGAGGTGTATCTCCTCAGATAGTCCCAGGGATAGGTCCTTCTAATGAAGCAGCTTGAGGACAAGCTTATGTCCAGGTATCAGCATCTGAAGGGATGCAAAAGATCAGCCATGGTTATGCCACAGGGAGTTAAAATAAAACCCTGGACATTTCAACCTCACTTTGTTTCATGCATGATGAAGGATGACAATAAATAAGTGATCTTCATATCCTTATTTCAGAGCTGATGAGTACGTGCCCATAGAGGAGGCAAAGGAGACTAGGGTGCAGGTGGATTTGCCCCCAGGGCATACGCAGGAGGTAAATTCTACCCACTTTGCAATTTTCCCAAAGACCAGTGATCTCAGAGAACCCTCCTTCCCATAAACTTTGAGCACAACAGTGTGCTATGCCTATAAAGGGGGCTGGACGGGCAGAAGGGTGTAGGCTGCCCTGAGCCCTTCTCCTCAGCTGAAAAAGACATTTTAAAGTTCTGTCTGATGTTACTGCTCAGTAGACCAACAACTATATATGATGATTTACAGCCCCAACTCTCTTAGCTCCCGGGGGCCATGGATCTGAATGTTTTCACTGACACAAGTTTCACACACTAAGACTTAATTTGTGTTTTTTAAAAAATATATCGATTGAAGCTATTATTATAGACTTTGATACTTTCAGGCATCTTTATACCTGCTTCTTGGCCTGCACCACTACACAACCCACCCTGCATTTGAAAATACCATGAAACAGGCACCTGGAGAAGACAGGAGGCCTTGCCAGGCAGATCACGCCCTCAAACAGAGGCATCGCTGGATAGATCCCAACCAGCACCCTCAGTCTGACTGATAACCAAGAACAAACACATGTATGAGGACTGCAGTCTTGTGACTAGAGAATTTAAAAGCTCTTTGGTTTCACGTAGAGACCAAACTGACTTTGCCCTCATCAACTGTTTAGTAAAATCGACAAAGTAAGCAAACTTGATTGGCCTGAAGGAACTAGGATGGCCTAGCAGGGGCTCTTAAAGCTCTGCCTCAGAAACACTGCCTGGGTGCTCAGCCACGGTCATTAAGAACTAAGGATGTTTTCAATCAACATTGCTAATAACAAGGAAAGCAAAACTCTCCTTGCTGTAAAATCAACCCAGTCAGGCTGCTAAATAGTTACTTAGCATATATATTATTTGCTGTCAGGGCCAATGGCTACCTGCAAAGATGGTAAACCAAACCTATATATAGGAAAAGTAATGGTTCTCTAACTGTAGACAACATCAGAAAGAAGGATTTGGTAAATCACAGATTGCAGGGGCCCCAAAATTTGATTCTTAATTCTGGGGAAACCTGGTATGCATTTCTAGCAAATTCCCAGATAACAGTTATGCAGCTGCTCTGGGGACCGAACATTGAGAACCACTGTAGCACAACATTAACAATACCATACCGGATGTTACTCTGTGTCCCCCCAAGTACTAAGCTCCTCTCACTCTGCTTCCCACCTTCCTCTTCTCTGCTGCAGGGAGAGATGCCGATGCCAGCACACTTCCTGCTGCTCCTGCTACTGCTCTTCGGGGACCCGGGAACAGGCCTCTCCCGCAAGATCTGCAAAGCTGGGCCTGTCTTCGGCTGCCTCAATACAGCCTTGTCCAAGGTCAAGAAGAACCAGATGGAGGATGTGCCCCTTCTAAGCAAGAAGAGCTTCCATTACCTGCCCAGTCAAGACCCATCTTCCAGAGAGGAGAAAGAGGAGGAAGAAGGAAATCTGGACAAGGACAAAAGGACTTTCACAGGTTCTGGGAGTGGAGGTGGAGCTGGAAGCGCCCGGTACAAATACCTGCTCCAAGCACAGCACAAGGGGAAGCTGCACCAGGACAAAGGCAAAAGCGACCAGCGCACCAAGTTCACACTGTCCCTTGATGTTCCTACTAACATCATGAACATTCTCTTCAACATTGCCAAGGCCAAGAACTTGCGAGCCAAGGCAGCTGCCAACGCTCACCTGATGGCACAGATCGGGCGAAAGAAGTAGAAGCAGAGGCCCAGCAGGAGAGCAGCACATCAAGGACAGAGGTCAAGGGCAGAGGGTACAGGGAGGGCTGAGGCTGTGGCATCCTGCTGGTTTGCGTTCGAAAGGACCAGTCCAGCTTCACAGGCTACTTCACTGCTGAGCCCCTCTCATCCTCTTGCAGCCAGTCGTTTTACTTCTCTGTACAGAGGCACAGAAGTTCAGTACTGCTCACATTTGCAAACAGTAGAGGCTAATATCTTCCCATGTATTCTGTGTCTCCTTCTTATTCCCCATGGCAAAAGGCAAAGTTCATGCATTCCTTCCCTCCAGACTTATGCCTTCCGGCCATATGCCTGAGAAGAGAGAGTTCAGGGCTCCTCTCCTCTCCACACATCAACTCCGGCTACGAGGAGATACGTTACCACCACCTCGCCAACAAGTCCCTGCCCTACTATCTCCTCCCCCATTAAAACCAGTGGCTTCTTGAACTCCTGGGTTGTTCAGTTCTGTTTCCTTCAAACTCTGAGCATCAATCGGACAGGAAAGACAAATGAGAGAGGGTCCCGGTGGGTCAGTTTCCTGTCGCTCCCAGGAGGGGCCTGGTCTGGGAGGTCTGGGAGGTTCTAGAAGAAGTACCAGAGGCCTTCAGAGTCAACTTCTGTCATTCCTTCAAAAGCCATCATCTGCACGGCCTGGTTCCACCCAAGGGACAGAACACAGGGTTTGTTTCAGAATGGGCTTCTGGGTGGAATGGGAGAGGGAGCCTATAACACTCCAAACTTCTTTGGGCCTTGTGAGGACACAAGCCACTCACTCACTGCAGCGTTCAAATGAACAGGAAAGACAAATGAGGGAGTTCTTACTGAACCCTCGTACTTGCTCAGTGCTGGGTGGGGAGCTGTGGCTGATACTGATGGCTCAGGAGAGGTCTCTACTCTCTGCAAATCAACAGTCTAAGTGAATAGACAAAACTAAATATACAAAGTATATACAAATATACATACTGGGATATGCAAAGAACTGCAAAGTGATAGCAATTAGTGTAAAAATTATATACAATTATATATATTATAATATTACATTTTATAATATATGACATCCATATATTATATAATAAATTATATTATATATTATATATTATTATATAGTTATATAACATATTATATATAATAAATGGATAATATATATTATATATGGAATGTAAATAAGAGAATATTTTCTATGAGCAAGATTCCTCTAAAAATGGCTATTATTAAGAATTCTAAAGGCCCCCCAGCAGCAAAGCCAAAAGGTCAGGGCCCCAAAAAAGAGATGCTAGTCCCACTCACCTCTGCATAGTGACAAATGAATAAACATAATGAAATTCCATACGATAAAGCAATACACACACAACTGCCACCAGAGGCAACGCCAGAAGATGAGTGAAAAGTTTGGAAAAATGTTTAACACTCATATAAAAGACAAATGGGCTTTTTACTGAACATGTAAAGATCTACTAAAAAATGAGAACAAGAACAAACCCTAGAAAAAAAATAAGCAAAGGCGTGAATAGACAACACAAACATGCGTGTACAAACACAATTATAAAGGAAATTTAAATACAGGAAGAGGCCCTCAACTACATTCTAATAACTACACTGGTGCACAATTTCTCACCTGTCACATGGGCAAAAGTCCATCAATTCAACAATGCTCTCTGCTGGTAAAGTGCGACCATACCCTCCCCCATGCCTGGCTAGTAGACGTATAAACCAAAGAAAGACAATTTGACAATACTTATCAAAACTACAAATTCAGTTTTTCTTTAAGCTAGTAATCATGCTGCCAGGCATCACTGGAAAAAGTTAAATTTTTAATTAACTGGACAAAGTTAAATTTTTAATTAAAAAAAAGTTCAAAGTGAAATTTAAAATGCCCCATATCTTTGCAGCAAAAGCAATGCTCCAAAAAAGTGAAAATGCAACTGTTGCTTCCATCCTGGAAGAACCGCACCATACAGTAGAAATATAAGAGGAACCTGATAAGTACTCTATGTATGAACATTATTTCATTTACTTCTCACAAGTACATTTCAAGGTAGTTATGATTTTGCCCATCTTAAAAATGGAAATTGAGACCAAAACAAGTTAGGAAATATGTGTAAGTTCTCACTGCTATTAAGTGGCAGTCAGATGTGTCTAGCCACAAACCCTTTCTCCTTTATGAAAGGATGACAATTTTTACAGCAAACATTAAAAACACGAATCCACCTCACCTCTCAGGGCTATAATGAACCTCAAATTAACCATGAATGTGAAAACAGCTGGGAAAGCGTCACACAGATATTGGGAGTTAAGATTAAGTCCTCAGCAGATAAGTTTCGTATTTAGATGATTAAAGTGTACATACGATTATCGAACTAGGAAGAGTAGGTCAAAACTGAAATCGACCAACAATTGGGAAAGCCAAGGTGTTCTGTTGAACAGGCCCATTTGATAAGTCTATCATTCTTCCCAAAGACTCAGACCCAGATTTAAGAGCAGGCAGTGGTTCTAAGCCTCTGTCCAAAACATCAGCAATGCAGGAAGGGTGGAGGTGGCCAAAGATAACCCACATGTTTACCTACTGCCCCTGACTTCACTATGAAGCACTTTTGCAGAGGGTAAAGAAGATACTGGTGCAAATCCTTGGTGTCTTAAAGAGAATGAAACCCTCAGACAGGAAAGGGTAAATGCACGAGGAAGGAACAGCACCTCCAGCCACGATTCAATTGCACGGCAAGTTTTTGTGACTAATGATTACTCTCCTAGAACTAGCAAGCCCCGGAAATCAGTGAGTGATAGAGCAGGCCCTTAGTATACAGGAATTTAATTCTGTGACTCTCACAGGTTCTTGATATATAATGATTTGTCATTTTTCTGAGACACAATTCCGAATTACTCTGCAAGGCAAATGTGCATGAACAGTTTTAATTATCTGGTGAGGCTGGCCAGTTCCTCAACAACCATGTCCCCAAGGAGCTCTCCCAGCTCTCTGCTAATGATCACCAATGGCCTGGATCATTAAAGGTTTGAATAGTGTTAGTGTTGAACATGACCGCATTCTGCAGGGGAAATGACTGATCGGTGTGGCAGCACACAAGGGTCTCAGGCTTTCTCTCTGTGTGTAGGTTGCATTTGATTCTATCTTAGGGATGCATTAGAGAGACACTCCCACTCCTACACCCCACAACTATGACAGACAGATGATAGAGTTTTTCCCCTAGTGTAATTCCTTTAGAGTCGCATTATACCAGGGGAAGAACTCTATCAACAGACATATTGGAAAGTGTCTAGGAGGACGTACAAGGAGGACAGACCAAAAGAACAGAGTGCAATTCATATGAATCCAGTATAATCAACTTGTTTATCATGTTTATTGCCCTCAGGCCCCACACTTATTACAGTATCAACCCCCTGAGGGTAAGGGCTGTCTTTGTTTGCTCTATGATGTAACCCCACTGGCTGGAATAGTGACAAATATATGGCGAGTGCTCAATAAACAGTTGGTAAATTAAGAAAAGATGTAATGAAATTTTTGTGATAAGAAAGCTGCACATATTTGAATTTTAAAATACAGTATTTGTAATAACCAAGGGTTTTTGACTTAATAGAATCATATTCAGCCTTGTCTTTCCAATTTTAAAATATGTAAATTTCAAAAATTTACACTTGCTAACTTAAGTAAAAATCTTACTGGTTTATGGAGAGTTCTAGCACACTTAAGTTTACTTGCTATATTTAATTATTTAAATTATACTTATTTATACAATAATTATATATTAAATTATTATTATATTTAAATTTTTAGATTTTTTTAAAAAATTACTTAGGGTACTTGAGAAGGTTTGTCAGACAAATTAAAGCCCTTAAAAGACAATAGAATATATTAAATTCATATTCAATCTAAACTATGTAAAAGGGCCAGGGATATAGCTCAGTGACACAAGCAAGCACAAGTTCCTGGCAAGCACAAGTTCCTGAGTTTGATTCCTGGTACCAAAAAAAATAAAATACAATATGTAAGCGCATATTTAATTTATACAGAACCTAAAGTATTTATAAGCATTTATATAGGGCTGTAAAGTAGACCAAAAACTCATGCAACTCCCCTTTAAAAATGATTATACAAATTTGTCAGGCTTACAAATAATAAAAACAGTAAACTAAAATTAAAAGCTTAAGAAATAATTAAGTTTTCCACCTTAGCTTTTGGTAGATTACCCATTTTTAAGAACGAAAGAAAATGTATACTTTTTTGGATGTATGTGAACACACACATGTGCACTCATTACTAATTTAACAGTATTAAGCGTTTCAGTAGTGCCCTCCAGTGACTACATAGAGAAATAACACATGTACATAAAAATTTTAAATTAAAAAACCTGATCAATCTGTGAAGCATTGTGTAGGTTACAAAAAATGAAAATATTTATCCGTGCATACTTACTGCAATATATTCAATGTGATGAGACATTCCATAGTGTATTTCCACCATTCATAAATCCTGCAAGAAGGATGAATGGATGCCCACAAGTTCAAAGCAGACAAAAAAAAAAAAAAAAACAGTAGAGAGCTTTCATGGAGCTGGTGACATTGGAATTGCATGCCTTGATGTGGGAATAATATCATATGATTATAGGGAGAGAAAGAGCAAGAGTACAGGCAAGAGAAAAAAATATATGCTGGTGAGTAGAGCGTAGACCAGTTTGAATGGAACTCATGAGATGACAGCAAACAATAGGGTTGAAAATTGAAGGTGGAAATGATTGGGATGAGGTTTAACTGCTCAGTGCAGGCCTTTGGACCTTGTACTTAAACAGTGAGGAATCATTCACATTTTGGGTAAGACAGCAAAGTCATCCAAGCTGAGCTTCATGGTGTTCCGCCATAGAGAAGTGTGTACAGTCAGTTATGAAGACAGAGTGACAGGCAGAGCACAAGCTCCTGGCAAGCACAAGTATATTTATATATATTTATATACAAGTGTACTAGGTAAGAGGAAAGGCTTTCCTGAAGGAAAGGCAGGGAGTGGATTTTGGAGACATAACAGAAGTAGAATCAATCGGAGCTAAACCTGGAGAGAAAGAAATGAGACAATAAGAAAGTCAGTGGAGGTAACTAAAGGTCAGGCCAGGATCAGTGCAAATGTGCTCCTAGAGTGGCAAAGACCTCCATGGTTTTTGTTATGCTACCCTCTGTTAGGACAATGGAAAGAGGAATGGCCCTAGCGTGCTTTCTAAATTTAAATGAAGGAAAAGGGAATAGTTTTCTCAGCTCTATTATTCTAACCTATCTGAACTATTCCTACCTATCTTTATTTCTTCTATCCTACCTCAGGGAGAAAACATTCACAATTCTCTTTTTATCAGCACTGTACGTTGAATCCAGAACCCCCTGCATGTTAGGCAGGTATCTTACCACTGACCTACACTTATTTATTTAAATACCTTTATATTTACTAGACTAAAGGAACTTTTACTTTTTAGCACTCTTCATGCTCCTCACATACATGAAATAATTGCTCATTAAAACTGTAGAATATAAAGTATATTACAAAAAATGCCATAGAAAGAAAGGAATTACTAATAGGAGATAGCACAATGGATGGCACAAAGGACTCCAGATCATAAGTTAGCTGTGTTACCTTCTCTTTACAGCCCATTGAACTACAAAATGGCACCCAAATTTCAGAACTTCTGATTCCGGGATTACCACAAGAACTGCAAGAACTGCGGCCCTAAATATTTAGTTTTTTCTGATGTATCTGATCCCTGTACTTGGGAATCTGTTCATCATTCTGTCCATAATCTCACATTTGTACGTGTGCACACCCATGTGCTTCTTTCTCTCCAACCTGTCTTTCTCACTTCAACCACAGTCCCAACGTGGCTGGTAAACATGCTGGTGGAGAGTAAGATCAAAATTTATAAGGGCTGCATGGCTCAGGTTTTTTTTTTTTTATTTTTGGCAGGTTTGTACATCTTCTTCCTTGCTGTAATGGCCTATGACAAGTTTGTAGCAATCTGTCACCACTTGCACTACATAGTCATCATGAAACCCCCAGTTCTGGTGGTTGCTAGTACTCATGTCCTGGATATTGTGTACCTACAGCTTTCCTGTTTCTGAAACAAATACCTGACACCTGCAGCATAAAGAAGATGAAATTTAATTTTTGTCACATTTTCAGTGGTTTTAGCTGTGGTTTGCTTGCTCCAAGATAGAAATGTTATGGTGGAAGGACATGAAAGAGGAATGTTTCTCACCTTTTTGTGGCAGGAAGTAGAGCACAAACCAGAGTGCTGGGGAGAAGTATGCCATTCAAAGCTATGCCCCATACTGTCTCACTTCCAACCAGGAGCCACATTCAATAACACATTCAACTGTGAAATCCTCAATAGATTAATCCACTGATGAGTGTAGCACCCTGATAATTCATTCACATCTCCAAGCATTTCTCCATTTAGTCAACTTCACAGCCAAGTTTAAATGGCGCAAAGAGTTTTGTTCACATATTTTACATTAAAGTTTTGTCTTAAACAGTTTATGAGGTATAATTTCCAGATGAAAAACTATACGTAAGTCATGTGTACAGTTGGATGAGTTCAGGCACCTGAAAACATTGGTGAGCCATTGCCAAAATCAACTTATACACACATACATTACTGCTCAGAGTGTTTATGTGTGGCCTTGTTTCTTCATTTGTGGTGAGAGCATTTGTGAGCACCCTCCTCATTGAAAAATTTGACACAGGTAATGTCATATCATTAGCAATAGGCACCATGTTATAGAGTACATACCTAGAAATTAATTATCTTAAATAACTGGTATTTAAAATGCATTAAAATAAATATTTTCTCCCCATCCATTTCCTCAATATCACATGTATATTCCTTGCATCCATGAATTTGAGTAACTTGAGTATAGGAGGAAAATTACCCATTATTTTAACTCCAAAAAGTAAATCCATCCTTATTTTAACTTCGGAGTAAATCCATCCTTATTTTAACTTCGGAGTAAATCCATCCTTATTTCCCTTGTTGATTAGACTTCAGCTTTATGGAGTGAAAGAATCACAGTTTGTACAAGAAGTAAAAATTATGGTCCAGTATTTTTGATGAAGACAGATGTAGAAATATCCAACAAAAAGCTAGCAAAATGCATTTGATAGCGTATAAATGGGTGGTAACAGTTGATAATATATGTGCTTAGTTACCTCTGCTTACAGAAGAGCTAAGGGCTTATAGTATTACAAATCTTTGTAAAATTCTTCACATTTCATGACAATGTATACATTTTCTTCATAAGATTTACCCTTGGGGACAGTATAACATATATGTATTTATTTCATGGCAGTCTATTTTGCCAAAATTATGTAAGATCAAATTTTGCCAAGATCTTACATACTTTGTTCATTTTTATACTTTCACAAAAGTGATAACATTTTAGAAAATATAGAAACAATTCAAGATATTAAAGGTTTATGAAAGAAAAGCAACAATCAGGTAATTGACTGGATTCAGAATGAGTGCATTAAATAAAACTGAGTAAAAATGTTCAATCAGTTGCCCTCTCAATAAAAGACATGGTGTAATAGTAAATTAATCATATCACCATGAGTCTCTATTTCAAGATTTGAAACGACAAATTTATGGAAATAATAAAAATATACACTATTAGGGACACTGGTTGGAATAGCATGTAGTTATAGTTTCATTCATTGTAAAAATAAATGGAGAAAAATGTGCTTATAACACTGCACACAATGGAGACAATAATAAATTTAAGTAGTAACTTTGATTAAAATATTCTAGTAGTCCCTTCTTGTGACCTTACCAAACCCTTGAGCTAGATGTATTGCTTGCATTATGTCATTCTTCCTTACAGTAACCCCATGAAGCCTATTATTCAGATTAATTGTATAGAATGAAAATATTCATAAATATAATGAAATTCCTAGATATAAAACATGGTTATGATAAAGATGTAGTTACCATTAGTTATAGGCAAAATATGTTTCACAAGATGACAGATGATTGCTACTTATAAAAATATAAAAGACAATAAGAAAAAGTAACATGTTAGTAACAAAGAGAACCAATATGGATTAGGATAGGAAAAGGTATGGCTGGTAATGTATACAAATCTTATAGTATTAAATATTATAGTATCAAATATTATAGTATCAAATATTATAGTATTATAGTAGTAACTAATTATGCAGAGGAATTCTACAAATTTATAAAGCAATGGGTGGAGGAGATGAGTCTACAAAATGCCTGACTCATAGATTTGAGCACAAATCTATAAACATTTACACACAACTGCAAATATATCTATAGCTCTATAAAAGAACTGGAGTGCAAATAAGGAAGTTAGTGGGAGAAAAACCTTCCAGTTCTTTCAAAGAAAGATCTAAATCAATAGGAAAAACACTTAAGTCTCTCTTTCTCTCTCTCTCTCTTTTATTAGCACACATTTACAGTACACGATGTTTACATTCATCTTGGGGTGCAGTTGCATGTACATAATACAGCTTGTTTTGTTTTAGTCCCCTTGTACTTCCCACTCACCTCCTTCCCTCTGCCTCTAAATCCACTTTCCCCATTTTCATTCTTGTTTTTATTATAATTCATTGCCCAGGTTTATGACATATAATGCTTGCATTCACTGATGTTACGAGGTTCCTGCACATGGCATATTTTAATTCTACTTACTGCCTCTTCCTCTCCCCGTTCCATTGCCCTCAGTCTCCTGGACCCCTTCCCAACCGCAAGAGATCTATCACCTTACTTTCTTCTATATGTCTTTTATTCTTTTTTTTTTTGTATTTTGCATTTCTCAAATAAGAAATACTGCATGGTATTTAAGCTTATGTGACTGATTTTTTTCACTTAACATTATATTTTCCAGATGTGTCCATTTTCCTACAAATGTCTCAAATTTGTCCTTCTTTACAGGTAAGTAGTTTTCCATTAAGTATAGGTATTACATTTTCTTCATCTATTCACATATTGATGGATATACCAGCTGCTTTCAAGATTTAGCTATAATAAATTATAGCTAGTTTATAAACATTGCTGCTACAAACATTGGTGTGCATGGATCACTGTAGTATGATGGCTTTAGGTCTTTGAGGAAGATACCTAGAAAGGGAAAAGCTGGGTCCCATGAAATTTCTAATTTTAGTTCTTCCTCATAATAAAAACCAAACACGCACAATAATACTATACACAAACTATCTTTACTTTTACAGTTACTTTAAAATGATGGTAAAGGGTTAGAGTGAAGGTGAACTACTTTCACAACTTGTTTGCATCTATGAATATTCATAATGTGAGGTCCTTTTGTATCTGTGAGAGTTCACAACTCGAATGTTTGTAAGTCAAAGACTTACTGTAGAAGCTTTTTAATTTGATATAATTGCATTTGTTGGTTATTATTTTTTATCTAAGCAATAGTGCTTTATTGAATGGATAGTGCTTTATTGAAATGGATACAAAATTCCTGTGTAAAGTAAGTGTTTTAAAATACATTTCTGGGGCTGGGGATTTAGCTTAGCAGCACAGCACCTGCCTGGCAAGTGTGAGGTCATAAATTTGATTCCAAGTACTGGAAAAAATAAAATAAAATAAAATAAAATACATTTCTATAGATAGACATTATGTCTTGGAAAAAGAACAGATAGCAAAAATGTATGTTTAGACTTGGACAGCAAAACAAAAGGGGATGTAGAAGCCTGACCAGGTATCCCGCCCAGCCCCCACCGCCATTGTTAGGTGCCAGTGGGCACCATGCAGTACCTACTCAGACATACACCAAGCCTACGCTGACGCCACGAGAAAGCTCTCTGCTTATTTTTACAGTTTTTAAAAGCAGTAGATATAGGTCAAAATAATCCAGATAACGGACTTTGGATGAGAGTGCCCTAAAGTTGAGGAACACTTTTCTCTGCAGGAACTTCACACACTGACCTTAACCAGGCACCCGTTGACTCTTCACAACCCTCCTACGCCTTTTTGACCATCTCATTATGGGATTTTTTGTCCAAAACAGAATGAAACTTCCAAATCCCTGTTTCTCATCATGAATCAACCTTTTTATTCATTGCAACTCCTGTTGTGATAAAATGAAAACACTGGACCAGCACAACTGCTGTCTTCCTCACCCTCCATTCCTTTCTGTGGTGGTTTCCTAAGGTTAGGAGAAATGGAGAAAAGATGCCTCCTGGGTATCCCTGGGGCAGATGAAGGAGGAAAGGGCAGGAAGGCGAGGCCAAGGCCACAGTGCAGAGAAAACAAACCGGGTGCAGTCTCGATTGTGGGCACCTAGCTACTAGCCTATGGCCCCGGTGAGAATTGTCATTCACTCTGTAAGACACAGGGAGAAATTTGACTTATGCAAAATGATGGGAATGACAGGAGCTGAAAACAGACGAGTCTTCACACAGAAAATAAAGACCATCGCTATTTTCTTTCTTTTTTTTTTTTTTCTGGTACCAGGAATTGAACTCATGACCTTGCATTTGCCAGGCAGGTGCTGTGCCGCTGAGCTAAATTCCCATATCCTGACACTCATTGTGTAAAAATTCACTGCAACATAAAGCTGGAGGTCACAGCTGCTTTGGTTTTCTCTGCAGCACTGCATAACCAGTAACTGTGGAGAATATGATGAAAAGTGTTCACGGTGAGTTCTGTGCAGAGGTTTGAAAAATAACAGCATAAGAATCTACCCCTAAAACCCTCTTTTTCAAAAAACTTATTTATGCATAAATGTGCATCTCATTAGAAATTCTGCTCTGTTCTCTTTGGTGAAGGATAACTGTGCATACAAATTAACAGTACTATATTGAACTGTAGCCTCCAAAGATTCATGTGTTGTACAAAAACAAAAACAAAAAGGCAACACACAGTGTGACCTGGTAAGTGAATGGCACCCAAGTCTATGCAGCCTTCTGTCAGAGGTACATTTCCACCACACAGAAATCCTCTGGTTAAACCTGGATGATCTAGATATAATTCAGGCAGCTGCATCAAAGAAATTCAATATTCACTATACATGGGGACTGATTCTCAGAAACCAATTCTAACAGTAGTGGTTAGTTAAGAGGACAGAAAATGAAAAGGAGAATTCATCTCACAAAATATAAAGTGTAACATAGCAATGAAATACAAATGTTTAAAAAAAGAAATACAAATGTTAAAAGTACTTCATGCAAAAAAACCACATGAACTATATATGTGGATGGGCACACTTCCAAGGATCTCATGAAAATCTGTAGCTGTAATACGCAACCGAAATTTGTTTTTTTTTTTCATTCAGACGTGCTTCTTCATGTATGGTGCCTAAGAGCCCCACTGTGACATCACCAACCTGCATCTACATCTGCATCTGCAGCTACACCCTGATGCTCTCTCTTGCATGCCATGGAGCTCAGTTTCCTTTTCCAGCAGGATCTGGTCTTTATTCATGTCCTCACTCTCCACATTCCTGTTATCTCTGTTAAGCTCTCAGAATGTGCATTTTTGATAGTGAAGCTCCTTGGTTACTTCCTGGAGATCCTGCATGTGGGTGATGAGTACTGTTTTCAGCTTCAGAAAATTGTTATGTTCAGGGTGCTCCAACTTGACAACACCCCATGGATAGAGACCACCTCTGACCTTTGGCTTCAATCAACTTGTTGTACCCAACCACAAAGAATGGGATTCTAGCTTTGAGGAGTCTAGTCTGCTCTTTAAACTCTTCATCTTGATTATGAGTCAGTTAGTGATAGATTTTGATGCTGTGTTCTTCAGTTTCATCCAGAAGCCTTTTCTTCAGGTGCAAGTATGCCTCCTGAGTGAGAGCTTCAGCTTTCATGATAACACGCACCATGGTTATCTTATTATGTTGTGGTGGATTGACAACTTGGATCAACCTGTAACACCCAGCTGAACTAAATCAGCATGGTTCTGAGTGTGTGTGTGTGTGGACCATCTGAGGATTATTGCCAACAAAAGAAAAAAGGAGAACTGGAGAAGGAGAGCTGTTAAGGGACTGTTGGTTCTCCTGGAGGAGCTTGTCATGTTGGCTTTCCTGATATGAACTCAGCTGTTCTCATCATTGAAGGAACTTGGGACCTTGTTGTCCCTGAGAAGGGCTGTGGCACATTTTGGGAGAGCACTGGTCCTTACTTTGAGCATCTCTTCCTGGCTCCAGAGGGGAAAGTGGTGCACTGCTCAGTCTCCTGGAGAAGCTTGTTGTGCAGGCTTTCCTGATATGAACTTGACTATTATCACTGGAGGAACTCGGGATTCGCAGTTGCTGAGGGTGGCTGTGGTACTTTTCAGGGGAGCTCTGGTCTTTACCGTGAGTGTCACTTCCTGGCTCCAGTGCAGATCCCTCAGCCTATTTGCACAGATACTTCATCCTACTGGCACAGACTATTTAGCTTCCACCACTGACCTTTGGGCCTTCCCAGCACAGATCCTTGAAACAGACTTGCATGACATATTGTCGTGGGCTCTTGACCTCCAGTTGGACTCACGGGGAGCATTTTCATGAGCTTCAGGTCTTTAACTGGACTCAGGCAGGACATTGCCATGGGATCCAGGCCCTCTACTGGATTCTTTGGGTCTTTAGTATGAGGGCATGTTTCTTGCAGTCTTTTGTATATGATTATTTGGGTGACTATTATAAAATAACCCTATAAATTTTGTGTCCTGTATTGTTTCCCTTGCAAACCCTGACTACAACATGTGTATTGCTTTTGTAAATGCAACATCTAAAGGCTTCAGCCCATGCCCAAAAAGGTGAAATGAAGTAGGAGCAGCAGGGCACCCTGTTGTCAACTATGTGGTGCCTGTTCAAGCCACTCTCATCATGCAGGTAGTGTTCAACTGATGTAGGAGATGATGGTCCTAAAACAAACCCTGGCAAAACATCCCCATAGCCAGTACTATAAAGCACAGCCTAACCCCATGCTTTTCAGTTTCAGTGGCCGAAGCCTCAATTGGGACAGTTCTCCCAATTTTCTCTGTGGCTCCAGGTATAATTCTTTTTGGATAGACATCAGGCAAAAGCAGGAGTTGATCTTCATAGACTGGATTCACCAACTACCATCTGCATGAATTCAGAACCTTTTTCCACTGATTTTTGGTGAATTTGATTGGGAAAGTTTGCAAATCCAACATAGCCAGAGGTTTCTGCATTGATAAACTGAGCTGGTTGTTGCTTAGACATCTTTCGTGTTGTCTTCTGTATCAGTCCACCTGTTGGAAAAGAGGCTTTTGTTATTTATTGTGTAATTGAGGTTCTGTTTAAAAAAACCCTTTCCTATACTATTGACTCTTCGAGTGTTTTAGCTATTTAATCTTCCAGTAGGTTCAATATTTCTATTTTAGTGTTGTTTAGATCTTTGAAACATTTTGATTTTAGTATAGCATGTGGTGAGATATAGGGCCAGTTTTAATCTATTGCAAATAGATAATCAAATTTTCCTAGTACCAGTTGAATAAGCTACCTTTTCCTCATTGTATGCTTTTTGGCCCATTGTCAAAAATCAAATAGCTGAATATGTCTGGGGATGTTTCTGTATTTTTTATTCTGTTC
>NW_004955463.1:233990-301242 GCF_000276665.1 Chinchilla lanigera
GGCAAGAGCGTCCCATTGTGTGGCATGTATTCCCAGGGGTTTCTCCATGTCAGGATAATTTATGCACATCCCTGGGGGGGCCTCCATGGCTGGCACATGGCGGGCCAATTGTGTCATTGCTTCTCTGGGCCATCATAGTTCTCTACCGTGCAGCGGTGGCTGGTATAAGGGCTAGTGTGTGCCAGCACATGCCACTGTGCAGCTTCCCAGACACCAGCTGCCTACCTCCCAGGTGCCTGCATGGCTGGAATCTGGCCCAAAGGCCAGAGCTCCCCACCGTTCGGCTTCCTGGGTGCAGGTGGCCCACTTCCTGCTCTTTTTAAAATCACTGTTGTTTGTAGTATAGCTTGAAGTCAGGTATTGTGTATTGTGATGGTTCATGATTTGCTCTTGTTGCCTAAGATTGGTTTTTCTATTCTGGGCCTCTTCTGATTCATATGAAATTTAGGGTTGCTTCCTCTAGATCTGTGAAGTACACTCTTGATATTTTGATTGGGACTGCATTAAATCCATGCAACAGTTTTGAGAGTACAGCAATTTTTACAATATTTGTTCTTATTCAAGACCAGGGGCCATCTTTCCATTTTTGGATGACCTCCTCAATCTCCTTTCTCAGAGTACTGGAGTTTCATTTGCAGAGCTCTTTCACTTCCTTGGTAGGTTAATTTGTAGGTATTTAATATTCTTGATCTTGATGCTAATATAAATGATATTATTTTCATAATTTATTTTTCATTGAGTTCATTATTTGTATGTATAAATGTTATTGATTTTTCTGTATTGATTATGCATCCTGCTATGATGTTGAAATTGGATATTAATTCTAAGATATTTTTTGGTGAAGTTCTTTGAGTCTCCTATGCATTTGCATGTATTTGCATGTCATCTGCAAATAATGATAATTGTACTTCTTCCTTCCCTATACGTCTCTCTTCTATTGCTTTCTCTTGCCTGGTTGTTATGGTTAATATTTCATATACAATGTTGAATAGAAGTGGTGATAATGGGCATCCTTCTTTCATTCATGATTTTAGAGGAAATTCATTTTTTCCCCATTTAAAATAATGTTAATATGATGGTATGTCATTAATAGCTTATATCAAATTTAGGTATGGTCCTTCTATATCAAATTTTTTCAAGGTTTTTGTGAAGAGATTTTGGATTTCGCCAAAAGTCTTTCATGCATCTATTGATATGATCATGTGATTTTTTTTGTCCTTGTTTCTGTTTATGTAGTGTTATACTTTATTGTTTGTCTTAGAAAACCATCCTTGAATCTTTGGGATGAAATCTACATGGTGAAGATGCATGATATTTTTGAGGAGGTATTGCATTTTAATTCACTATTATCTTGTTGAATATTTTTGCATCAATGTACATTAAGGAGATTGGCCAATGGTTTTTTATTTATTACTAGATCTTTATCTAGTTCTAGAACCAGAGTGATTTTGGCTTCCATAATGAATTTGGAAGTATTCTAGCCCTTTCAATTTCTTTAAAGAGCTTGAGGAGTCTCAATGATAACATACCTATGATTTTGTAGAACTCAGCAGTGAATCCATCACTCTCTGCCTTTTTTCCATTTAGTAGATTTTTTATTACTGTCTGTATTTTATTGCTTTTATTAGAATATACAACATTTTTGTGTCTTCTTGGGTTTGTTTTGGTAATTTATATGAGTCTAGGAAAATGTCTATTTTTTCCAAATTTTCCAATTTGTTGAAGTACCATTTTTTGTAGTAGTTACTATCTTCTGGATATTCATGGTATGTGTTATCACTCATCTATTAAATTTCTGTTTATGTTTTTTGTGTGTGTGTTTTGTTTTTTTCAGACAGGGTCTTGCTATGTAGCCCAGGCTGGCTTCGAATTCACCATGTAGCCCCAGGTGGCCTTGAACTTGCAGCAATCCTCCTGCTCTCTTTCTCCTGAGTGCTGGGATTACAGGCATGCACCACCATGCCCAGCCTCTATTTCATGTCTAATTGCATTAATGTAAGTTTTTTCTCATTCTTTGCCAAGTTTGTTTAAGATTCATCTGTTTTGTTTATTTTTTCAAAGAACCAGGTCTTTGGTTTCTTAATTCTTTGTACTGTTTTCTTAGTCTCAATTTCCCCTCTACATCTTTATGATTTTCCACGTGAATTTCTGTGTGAGGCAGTATTGTTATTGTTTCTCCAGTATCTTAATGTTTCTCATAAAGTTATTTATTTGTGCTCACTCTGTTTTCCTAATGTGAGCATTAATTGCAAGAAACTTTCCTTTTAAAACTTCTTTTATCTCAGAGGATCCAGTGAGTTATATAGGCATTATCATTAACTTCCACAAACTGCTTAATTTCTTTCTTAATTCCTCTGTGACCCATTAGTTGTCATGGAGTGTGTTAATGATTTTCCACATGCTTCTAAATTTTCTGTGATTTTTTTCTCTTTTTTGTCTATTTTTTTTGGAGACAGGGTCTCACTATGCAGTTCAGGCTGGCCTTTGAGCTCACTTTGTAGCACAGGCTGGTCTTGAACTCAAAATGATCCTCCTGCCTCAGCCTCCTGAGTGCTGGGATTACAGGAGTATGTCACCACATCTGGCTTGTGATTTTTTTCTATGATTGATTTCTACTTTCATTGCACAGTAGTCTGATAGCACATATGGTGTGATTTTAATTCTTCATATTTATTTAAGCAGGCTTTGTGGACTATCATGATGCAATCTCTCTTGAAGAAAGTACCATATGCTGCAGAAAAGAATATATATTCTGTTTTAGTGGGGTGGAATACCCTGTAGAAATCTATTAAGTCCATAAGTTCAAGGGTGTGGTTGAGGTCTGACTTTTTATGATTTTTGTTTAGTTGATCAATTTCTTTGTGAAAGTGGAATGATAAGCTCTCCCATTATCAGTGTGTTAGTATTTATTTTTACATTCAACAGTAAATGGTACCTCAGTTCATGAGCTTAATTCTTTCCATGATTCGGGTCACAAACTGAATTGGATGAGAACTGATTCAAATTTCCTCTTAAGGTCAACATTAACCTATCCATTGAATTTGACTTGGTTCTCATCTAATTTTGGTTTGTGACCAGAAATGTGGAAAGAATTAAATTTCTGAACTGAGGTACCACTGCATTTGTTACATGATGATAGCTGTTCTAGTACTTGGAGTATAAATATTTATAAATGTTATCTCTTCTTGTTGAATTGTTCCCTAAACTAGTATGCATTGATTTTCTTTATTTCTTCTAATCAGTTTTAGCGTGATGTTTACCATGTCTGGGGTTAAACTAGCTACCCTTGCTTGTTTTAGGGGCTCTCATGCATGAAATATTGTTTTTAATCCTTTGGTTTGTAGTTTATGAATATCTGTTTGGGTTAGATGAGTTTCTTGAATGCAACAGACTGTTGGATTCTGTTTCTTTCTTTATCTAGTCTGTCAATCTGTGTCTTTTAATTGGGGAGATAAGGCCTTTAACACTGAGTGTTATTAATGAAAGATGTTGATTTCCTCCTTTCCTTGAACTCCTTTTCTTGTTGATGACTGTATTTTTGTTCTTTTTATTATCTATTTATCTTTCTTGACATATTTCTTGCAACCTGAATTTGTTTGTTTGTTTTCCAGTACCAGGGATTGAACTCATGACCTTGAACTTGCCGGGCAGGCACTGTGCCACTGAGCTAAATCCCTAGCCCCCTGAATTTTTGACTTTGTTAGATTGATCATCTCTCCAGGATATTCCTCAGTACTTTCGAGAGTGCTGGTTTTCTGTTCATATATCTTTTGGACTTTTTCATGAAATGTCCCTATTTTTCTACTTTTTATTTTGGTACCAGGAATCATACTCAGGACCTTGCATTTGCCAAGCAGGTGCTTATGCCACCAAGTTATATCCCCGGCTCGCTATCTATTTTGAAGGAAATTTTTTCTGATATATTAATCAGAGTTAGAAGTTATTTGTTCTCAGCACTTGAAATAATTGACTTTAAACTCTTCTGGTCTGTAAGATTTGTGTTGAGAAGTGTGGTGCAATTCTACTGGTTTAATTTTATATGTGATTTTTTTGTTTTGTTTTACTCTGCTTTTAAAATTTTGTTGGACAGCCAATTTAATAAGGGTGTGCCCTGGTGAGCTTTATTTTTCATCATAGTTTTTGGTGTTGTGGAAGCCTCACTTGCATGTTGATCAATTTTCACATATTTAGAAAATTTTGTTATGACTTCTGTAAATGTACAACAATTCCACCTATGTTATCTTCTAGCTTTTCTCTAATTCCTTTTTGTCATCTAGTAGCTTCCGGATGTTCTTTTCTTGTTTTTAGAGTGGTTCCTCAAAACTTACCATTTTGTCCTCAATTTCAGACACTCCTTACATTGGTCATTTTTGAAATTTATGAATTCTATAGTTTTTTATTTCAGATACTTTGGTTAAGTTTTTTGATAGTGTGTAGATATACATAATGATCATATTCATCATAGAGAATGTGTACCCATACCTGATTTTTTTTTTTTTTTTTGGTTTTTCTCCAGTACCAGGAACTGAACTCACGACGTTGTGCTTGCCAGGCAGGCGCTTTTGCCGCTGAGCTAAATCCCCAGCCCCTACCTGATATATTTTGATTCCTGTTTTTTTCTCCAATCCTCTCTTCTCCCTCCAACCCATCTTCTCATCTCTATTTGCAAAGATTTATTTCCATTTTATCTTTTTAAAATATTTTTTTTCCTTTTCCATTCATCCTGTTTCCCCTTCCTCTACCCTAGTTCTTTCCTTTTGAACAATTTCTTCCAATTTCATGTCTACTGTAAATTTTGGTCCTCATTTACTCTCAGTTTCTCATACCAGGCAGACAATGTGATGTTTACACGTGTGAGTCTGATTTATTTCATTTAAGAGTATGGTCTCAAATTGTATTCATTTATGTAAAAATGCCTCAAATGTATCCATATTTATGGTAGAGTAGTACTCCACTATATAAAAAACCACATCTTCTATACTTCAGGTATATATGTCTGACAAAGTTCATGGATTCTGCACCGCTGGTGTATGTCATTCATGTTTTAAACTATTTTATTTCAGCTCTTCCAATTTATTACCTAGTTCCCTCAGATCCACACTGGACATATTGAGTGTCATGAAATTTTGGGTCATATTCTCTTTGTATGCACCAAGTTTTTTCATCTCCTCTTTAATCTTTTTGTAAAGTTCTGCTACCTGGTATTTGCTTTCATCTCCATTTATGTCTCCCTTTATCTGCTTATGAAAGTTGAGAAATTTTAGGGGTCCTTTGTTGCCTTGTTTTTCTATGATCCTATGTGTATGTACATTTGTTTTTATACCCTCGCATTTTTTTCCTCCTTTTTTAGCGCTGATTGAGGTGTAATAGGATCAGAAGAGCTTGTCATTTACATAGGATTTTTAGTAATGTAGTGCCTTCCCATAATGTAGTCAGGTTTATATATCCAGAGATAGTATTTACCCCTTCAGATATTTAACTGAAGTGATTTTGACTCTGTCTCTATGTTTTGCAGAAAGAATTACTTTGGGTTATAACAGCATCAACAGATCCAATCTTACATATATTACTTTATATAATAGAACTTGCATTTACATTTTCATCCTTTATCTATCCTCTATGCAAATTTGTTCATCTATTGTTAGTCACTGTTCTGCCATGAGGTAGCAGGAGTAGAGGGAAGAGGTTCAAGGACGGGTGAAAGTAGAGTGTAAGAAAATAAAGTGGGAGATTGGTAAGGTTGATAGTGATAGATAAGAAAAAGAAAATTTGACATAGAGTCAGATTCTGCTGCAGCACTTTTAGTTTAGTTGAAGGGTTAGTGTTGAGAGTTTTAAGAAGATAACTGTGGCGGGGCAGGAGCAAGATAAGGGAGGAGGAAGGTTTACTTTGTAATAGAGGAATGCTATATTGCTATTGGAATCTGTTGATAGGTTTCCATAACTGCAGTGAGGACAGTGGGCTAAGTAACACACACAAGAACCAAAAGAATAGGATGGGAAAGTGATGGAGACCACTACAAAGCAGCCCAAGCAGGACTTAAATTAACCAACGGGCTCTTCATATTTACTTGTGAATCTGCCCAAGGCCTAGGCCCCTTTTCTGGACATGGGTGGTGGACTCATAAGTGAACCTCTGTGAGTCACTGATCCCTACTGAGGCCTGTAATGGTGGATGAAGCTGGAAAACCTCAAAAGATAAGATGAGGTCAGAGCCAAAGACACCTGCATCCAACCTCAACTCGATAGAGACTGTAGCCTCAGACATCTCACTGCTGGGTGGATTAACTTAATATCTTACTTGGAGAAGTCCTTGAGTGGTCCACCCTTCTTGAGTACTGCTTTCTCTTATTCTGATAGCTAAATAAATATGGGCCACCCAGAGAAGGTCTTGGTCTTAGCCCTGAGAGAATCTCAAATTCTGTGAGAGGGCTTTGATCCTCTTGGAGTCCTAAAATCACTCATTTTGCCTCTTTTATTTAGCCTATGTTGTACAATCCTCTGGGAGTTTGCAGACTTAATCAGCCTGCAATAAGGGATATTATTAACCTGATAAATGGCACCTGAACAGGGACCAATAGTCCCTGGACTAGAAATTTTTAGCCTGAACAAGTAAGTCTACCTAGATTGGAAAGTGTGGAAGATAGAGAAGGCTTTCAGAGGACAAAAACTTCTCTGGTGGTGCCTGGACAAAAGAGGGAAGAAAAGCATTCCATAGGGAATAGGGTTAAGTTTCTTGCTGTGAACAAGCCATCTTTATCCAAGAGTAATATGGGCCAAAATTTGTCAACTGAGGAGCAAAGATACATAAGCTGCCCCAAAGTTTCCTTCAACACTCAGGGGCTTCTGTGCCCAAAAAAAGACTTCAAAAAATGTTACAAGAGGTAACCAAATATAATTCATGGTTTCCTAATTACACTGACAATTGGGAAAGAGTTGGAAAAAATCTTAAGAAGGCACACAGTGCAGGAAAAATCATTTTCCCTGAGACATTCTCAACTTGGAATCTAGTTCATTCAGTTTTAAGTCCATTGCAGAACTTACAGTCAAAAGTCTGACTCAGACACAGAGGAAACAAAAGAGCTCCCAGCAGAGACACTTAGGCAGAAGCAGGAGCCTTTCAAAAGAATATGCCATGGCTCTATCTAGAAATTTACAGACTTTAAAGGAACAAGCAGCCACAAAAGAGAAATCACTGGGATCCCCACTTGCTTCCCAGATGGAAATCAGTGAAATGATTGTAATGAGGAGATAGTTTCTCATTTGCCTTTTGAAAGTCAGACGCTAAAAATCTTAAACAAAGTGTTGTTAATAATGGGGCATGGAACACATCAGGCATGTAGCACCAACATGCCTGTCTCCTGTCTAATTTCTTCATTTTGATGTACAGTTTAAAAGTCTTGATTTAGAGCAGGCTCAAAGAAACAGAGTGGGTCTTAATCTATGTCCAGAAATAAATGAGGAGATGCTTTCTGGGACAGGACACTATGCAGTCCTTTGGGATCAGCTCCCAGGTCCTCACAAGCTGTATTCACAATTGGCAGATTTACTTAAAAGGGTATGGGCAACTATTCCAGAGGATCAGACTCTTGTGCAGTCCTTCTTACATATCCTTCAAGGGCCTAAGGAACCCTTTACTCAATTTGTGGCTAGATTATAAGAAGCTGTTTGCATACAAGTTTCAAACACACAAGCTGTAGACATTCTAATTCTACAACTGGCATATGCAGGCACTAATCAAGACCACAAGCAAGCTTTAAATCCTGTAAAATCAACCAATGATCTGATGACATATATTTGAGCTTGTCAGGATATTGGAACTGAATCATATAAGACAACCATGATGGCTGAGATTATGGCTGGGTTTAATAATGCAGGAGGGGAGGATATAAAATATTTTAACTGTGGAAAAATGGGACAAAAATGTGTTTCAAAATGTCATCATGCCTGTTATGCTACAGTACTATGTATTGCTTTTAATTTCAAGTTTTCTCTGTAAAACTGTGTAACTGCTGTCTGTTAACATTCTATAGGGATTCAACTACTAGAACATCCTTGTTTGTAAGAAATAATAATTATAGGGCTATACTTTATATTTCAAGGTACTTAATACTCAGAAATTTAAAATAATTAAGTTCACTGTTCCCACTACAATGTAATGTCATTAACCTTCTCTTTAGGATGTTCAATAACTGAGGTTTGGAGACAAAAATTAGAAAGACAGATGGGCTAAGAGGATAGCCAATATTTTGGTCTAGCCCACTGAGGTCAATGAGGACCCAGGACACAAGAGAACCTCTGCTGCAACATTCTATAACTTGGTTAAGTCCCTGATCTTCTGATCAAGGAGATTATAGTATGACAGAGGAAAGTGATTCTACAGTATATAGTGTGTGTAAGGAGAGTCACCAGGAGAGAAAAATCTCCCAAGCTTTCAGAGAAAGCAACTTGGTCAAGCAATGGCCATGACTCATCCAGAGGCCAGAGTGGCCATGACTCACTCACAGAAGAACTGAGAGGCACTGTACACAATTCCAAGGTAAATCCTAAGGAGATTTAGTTGACTTTGATAGATAACAAGAAGTTAATTTTAACTAATACAGGTCTTACTTTAACTTGGTCTTAAACATCCAGCAGAAAAATATAACCACAAGATATATAAAACAATGCCATAGTAATACTAATCTCTCAAAAAAAAATGGCTACTCTTGCCTAGAGACTACCAAACTCCAAGTAACCATACAGATGAAACCAATAATAAATATGCTAGGTTCCTTTTACCAAGATCCACCAGGTCCACCTTACAAAGGATATTCAAAGCTTGTCCTAAAACATCATTATGGATGTCATCTTGGAACATATGGCCACAGAGAGATGAGATCTTCAAACCAGTGAAAAAGTCTGCTGACAACAGACCCATCATGGATTCTACAATGAACTGATTATATTAACACATCTGCACCTTTTATTTCTATTCTTAGTCTGCTACAGGAGAGGCCAAACCTGACAAGGCTTGGGCAGCTTTCTTTCCCCCAATAAAATATATTGTGCTCTTAACCTCTGTTGTTGCTAAAATTTATTCTTTGATTGTAGAGAACACGAACTCATTCCAGATATCTTTCAGGTTAGGAGTTTCTTTCCCCTATATCAAAAGGACTGGGCCACTAGTCAGGGAAAGGCGGCAGGACGAGGGAGGTCATTCTGCAGGGAATACCCACAGAAACAGGGAGGAGGCTGCACTGAGACCTTGCTGCTGTGGGTGACTGGACCCTGCCCTGAAGAGCAGCCAGCAGTTGGACCGAGCCTCAGACTGCCTGGGAGGGCATGGCTGTGCCCATGACACAGTCCCCAGCCTGAAGAGGGGGGCTGGCAGAGAGGTGTCCCCAGGCCAGGTGCTTAACATATGTTTAAAATCTGAGGCCAAAAATTAAATATGAAACTAAAAACAGTATGGCCATGTATGTGTGTGTATACATATCCATAATTATAAAATACAAAGTATACAAACTCTGACTAAACATTTTAAATGTTCAGAAGCTACATGTGACTAGTTGCTGACATGTTGGACACTGCTGTGCTTATATATAATTTTAGATTTTGCTTTTGAATGGAAGTATATAATGTTATATAATAGCTTACATTATGTATTGTATTTTATATTTTATATATTTGCACACATTCCAAATGTTATTGTTCAAGTATGCTACTTTAAAACAGCTAAAATATTCTATTATAAACATATTAAAAGTTGTTTTCCTGCCATTATACAAAGTCTTTCTGATACTTTTGGTATAGAAAATCATTGAATTATCCTTCGGAGAAGATCCTAGAAAAGAAAGTTACTAGATGAAAGGGTATTACCTTTAAAGCTATCATGTGCTGTCAAACTGCTTTCTAGAAAAAGCTGCATTGATATAGATATTCTTATCTCAAATTGATATAGGGGAAATGCTAGATGTCAAATACACTGAATTTGTGTCCCCTATAGTTGAAGAATGAATTCTAAGAAAAAATGGAGGTTAAGAGTAGTTAAATTTATTGGAGAAAAAGAATGGGGAACAGGATTGGGAGAATGGGGAATAGGAACAGCTTCTGACAGACAGGAGGGGTCCTGAGTGGGTTGCCAATCAGCCTACCTCTCAAAGGAAGTTTATTTTTTTTGGTACCAGGAATCAAACTCAGGACCTTGCACTTGCCAGTCAGGCACTTGTGCCACTGAGCTATATCCCCAGCCTCAAAGGAAGTTTTAAAGAGCAAAATCACGAGGCAGGTACATGGGTCAAAATTATGACTAACCAATAGGATTGCAAGTATATTTGCTGGTAATATTAATCAAATGATAGCAAGGGTACATGAGTGACATCATTAACCTTGGTTGATAATCTACTGTTATGTCTTAGTCTTGGTCTTAACCAGTGGGAAAGGATGCCCTAATGAAATAATGGGAACACTCAAAAGGGTGACACCAATAATCTCTTCATTCATCTCTTAGGGAAATATGTAAAACTAGCCATTCTGACTTTAATCTTCAGATGTGCTTCCAGCCACAGTCCAAATAGATTCTTATCTTTTGCATTGACTCTGTCAAGGGTCCAACTCTGTCAGACTGCCTACTATATTTCTACCTAACTTAGCTGTCTATAATAAAATAAAGTTTTTTGATCATGAAGTTTTAAAACATGCTTTTTAAAAAAATACTTTAAAATGTGATGTGGAAGAAATGTATCCTATTTAATCTGTATTATAATTAATGAGAAAGGCATTTGTGTATCCTTTACATTTTTACCGAGGGCTGATCAGACCTAGACGTGTAAGAGGGATGACAAGGAATAAGGAAAAAGAGACAAATTTCAGGGTACAAGGGGAACCGGGAGGAGTTTGCCTGTAGCAGACTGGCTCTGTTACTTCCAGGGTTGGTTCAATTTATTGGCTAGCAAGAAAAGCAGGGGGAGCAGTAGTGACTGTTTCATGGAACAGTAACTACCAAGTGGGTGGATAAGAATTGTAATGGTGTCTGGGTGTCCCCCCAAAGACACATGCAGTCATGGGGCAGGCTTTTAGAGTTTATGATTGATTCATGTGTGTGAGTGCTACACCCACCCTGGGGCAGATAGTTTACATATGTAAGGGAGAGAAAGAGGCTGCTTGCTGCCACTCCTCTCTTTTGCTTCTTGTTGCTTTTGCTATCTTCAGCTGCCATGAAAAGTTGCCATCTGCCATGTGCCACCCTGCTTGGAGACAGCTGAATATGGACTGAACCTCCACAGACTGTGAGCTAAATAAACCTTTCCTTTCTTAATTTTGGGTGCTAGGTATTTCGTCTCAGCAATGAGAGAAAAGTAACCAAGATAGGACTAAGTAAATGAGGAACCAGATTTTTTCTAAACCCAAATGCATGTGTAGCAGATTCCCCCCTCAACTGCAGCCAGTCTACTTCAGTTTCTTGGTTGACCAGGTAATAGTCCCTGTTCCAGTTCCAGTTGCTCCTGTCTCTTAGAAATGGCTGGTCATTGTGATACACAGCTGGTCACTATGATGCACATTGTACAAACCAATGCCCAGTTGATGAGCCATTGTGCCTCTGTACTTCCTGCTTGCTTATCCTATATAAGCCCTAGACCACCAGAGATCAGGACCTGATATTCTGGGAATGATCCCTATCAGTGCCCATCAACATAAATAAATCCGCCTCCAAACCTTGGGTGTCATTTCAGTGTTTCTGCTTGCCGCTGCACCTGTATTTTGACAACTTTCCTCAGCAGATCCTAGCATTCCACCTATCACCAGCAGGCTCTATATCTCCATTACTAAAGCAAGGTCATACCAACCTTGAGCCTGGACAGGCTTAAATAACATAGTCAGGGATCCCATAATCTATCACATAGCCTGTCCCACAATACTTTGTATGTCTGTGTGTGGTGGTACTGGTGATTAATTCAGGGTCTTTGTACTGAGCTACATCCTCGGCTATTTATTTATTTATTTATTTATTTATTTATAGACAGTCTCCTAAGTTGCTACATTCCCCTGGGGAGGACTCAAACTTGCAGTTCTGGCCTCAACTTCCCACAGTGCTGGGATTACAGGCATGCAGCTCTATGCCCAGCTACATTCCCATTTAGAGCTGAAGAAACACAGATATATGGAGGTCAATAACTTGCTTGAAGTCAGCCATCTTACAAAGACAGAAGCAAGATTTGTCTCCCTGAGCAATCTGATTCCAGAAGTTACCGTTTTATGCTAAACTGATGCACATTATTTACTTAAATGAAAGTCCTTAACATCAAGCCCTGCATAAGAAGCATCTTTTGTATGCCCCAAGCCATGGTTCTACAGAGGTGGAGAAATAAAGAATGGCCTTCCCATGGCCTCCATGTCACAGTACTTCCTCACCTCTCCAGTTTTTCCACCACCATCCCTAGTCAAATCACACCCCTACCTGTCCTGATCTTTTTTGTTCCAAGAATTCATCTCAGCCTTTAGAACCCTAATAGTTTAACAAATCATTATGGAGTGTAGACTGTGAAGCAGACACTCAGTAGGACACAGGTGAAACAACATGAAGAAGAGAGGGGCTTGGACCTTTAAAAAACTGGATAATTAAGGGACAGCAGGAGCAATGTAGGTTATTTGGGAAAATATAGGAGGTCACTCACAAATGGATTTTTTGAGGAAATGAAGCCTGCATTTGTGTTAAAGATTGAACAATGGCCAAGAGTAGATACAGAAGGAGAGAGAAGCACTATAGGTAGAGGGAACAAGCACAATGTATTATAGATAGCTAAGTTATTTAAAAATATTGTTGGCAGTTAGAGCTGGGCCCTCAAAAGGTGAATGCAGAAGACAGCTGTGGCTGCAGGGATGTTCACTGAAGGCCAGACTTCAAGAAAAAGAGGAACTATTCACCTACATAATTTCCCTAGGGATGAACAGCGGCGATTAATACTCTAAATAGACATCAATCACTTTGGGGTACAGGACCAAACCTCCCTAACCCACCCCTTCCAGGAAAGTCCTTGTCTATCCCACATGCATATGACTTGCTTCCCCATTTAATCAATATTACCCATGTGACTATACTTGTTGTAATCTTATTGGCTGACCATAGTCTTATCCCACCTCACACCCATCCTGTTATTTTTCCACTGGATCAATATTACCTAAGCAAGCTGGGTGTGGTGGCACACAGCTGTAGTCTCAGCACTTGGGAGGCTGAGGCAGGAAGAATATCTCAAGTTGGAGGCCAGCCTGGGCTACACAGTGAGTTCAAGGCCATTCTGAATTACACAGTGAGACCCAATCTCAAAAACTATTTATATAAAAAAATTATCTAAGTGATTATACATGTAATCTTATTGATTACAGTTCCCACCCTGAACCCACCCCACCTCAAGGCTTTGCTCAATAAACACCCTTGAGAAGCGGGGCTGGTGGGCAACCCACTTTCCAAGCCCCCTACTGTCTCTCTTAGAAGGTTTTCTTCCTTTCAATAAATTCTTCCTACTCTTAACCTCTGTTGTCCCTAGAATTCACTCCTCAATTTCAGAGAACAGGAACTCTGTGTTTCTGACATCTAGCAGGCTGGGAGTTCCTCTCCCCTATATGCAAAGCATGCAAAAATTTCTACACTGGAGTGGACCTGGCATTACAACTGCAGGCTTTCAGTGGTGGGAACAGAGGCCAGTTTATTAAGTGATGCTACATTTCTTTCCTTTACCTGTCCACCCCTCCCCAAAATGGGCTGCCCTTTGACAGAGACTAGATAATGGTTTAATAATAAGAAACTATTTTTTTTTTTTGGTTTTTCTCCGGTACCAGGAACCGAACTCACGACCTTGCGCTTGCCAAGCAGGCGCTTTTGCCGCTGAGCTAAATCCCCAGCCCCGAAACTATTTTTTAACAAGATCACCCAGGCATGCAGGATAATTTGGAAAGGGGAGAATTATCCAACTGTGAGACACTGGAAGAGGCAGGAGAAGGAAGCTTTCCTAAGACAGCTTGTCTCAAGAGCCCCACCCTCGCCCACACACACACAGTGTGCAGAAAGTACACTCAGGTTACATTAGCCTTCCATGCCAACCTTGAATAATATCACCACCCAGATTCAGCAGTATTGTGACATCTGCACCCAAATCTGACACTTAATTACATTTTATGTTTTCTGTCCATTACTCATGTCACCCTAGGAAAATGACACAACAGATGGTTACAGAATTGAACTGACTTGTAAAGTTGCTCAAGGTCAATGCCTTGGTGACAGCCCCTGTCTGAGCTACCAACCCCTTTCCCACCCCTGTCCCTGGCGGACCCAGCCCAAAGTGCAGGGCCAGGACTGGTTACCCCAGGCCTTCAAACCTTCTCAGGTCCCCTACAGACAAAGGGAGGACATAAATGATTCAGTTCACCCTCTGGCTCATCAAATCCTGGCCTACTGCTGAGCAAGCAGGTGGCTGTCTCAAAAGCAGCATGAGGCTCAACACGACTATTAGACAACACCCTTCTAATGCCCCCACCAAAGGGCACATGCATCGGGGTTGCTTATGAGAAAAACTATGACTTTCAGGAGGTTCCACTACAGAGCAATAGAGAAACACCCTTGCTCATATGACCCAATCTTGGGCATTTCCTCCTAGCATTTGTGATAAGCAGAGTTTTGGGTACCTTTAAACTGTTTACTTTCACTGCTGCATTTATTTTCATATGTCTGTAAAATTTTTTCTACTTTAATGCACTTTTAAGCATAGCTGAACACATTTCTTAGTTTTTGGACTTTAGAATTTATCAACTTTCTTTAGCATTTTCTTGAGCAATACTTCTGAAATGTCTAAGGAACATCAGATAGGGGGACAGATGGATACATAGATATCTGTAGCTTTCAGGTTAAACTCTGTGTCTCCTTGTGGTATCAGCAACCACATCCTTTGGTAAGGAAATAATTTCTCTTCTTTGCAGGATTATTTATCATAAAGTATTTGGTCTAAAAGTAGCTCATGCTGTTTTCAAAATGACTAAACATAAATACTTTGAATTAACGTCATAAAAAGCGTTTTGGCTTTCCCATAGCAGTCTAGACAGAACTACAAGGTGGTGGGTGGGGTGGAGACTGCACATATTTAGGTTCATGGACTTTGTTCAGATCTGGCAAAGCAAGAGTAAAGCTAACAGGGGGGCCTGAGGCTCCCACTGTGCGTAGCAGGGGTACACGATGCCGGCCAGTGTCTATCCCCCTGGGGCTGCACCTCCCCAAGCTGGCTCAGCAGTGGTCTGCTCTGGTTGCCGGGTGCAGCTTCAGGTTCTGCACCAAACTAGTGTTCTAGGCCAGGACTTGGTGGTCATGGCAACTACTAAACCAGGCATGAGCCACGGAGGAGCAGGCCTGGGGGCCAGTCCCAAAAGGGCCATGGTACTATTGCCTGAAGTGGTGACCAGGCCCTAAACCCTACGGCTTATTATGAGAACTAGCCATATGTACAGCTGGGTTTTTTTGTTGTTCTCAATTTTATTGTCTTCGTTATTCAGAAGACAGCTGTAAGAAGAGAAAAAAAGTTTGCTCTACAGCTTTCTGAACTAATTGTGCAAACCCGTAAACTACTTGAAAAAGAGCCTTATTCAAAACAAGTGTGACGCTTTCCTGTCATCTTTAAAGGATGCCCACTTTGAGGAGTCAACAGAATCACAAAGTTTGGAGGCAACCCATGAGAAAGCAGGGAGGGTCTGATCTAAACTTCAAAGGAAAACACTATTTCTAGTAAAAGAGTTAAAAGAAATCTAGTTAACCATTCTGAACAACATGAATTGATCACAGATATTTCCAAACAGATACAGATGAATCATAATCCCTCATATCACAAGCAGCTGAAGGCAAAGGCATCTTGAGTATATGAAATTAATGAAGAATGACTTAAGGGAGCAGTAACAGATGCTTTGAATGAAAATGCCAAACTTCAGGAGAGCCAGAAATAGCTTTTAGAAGAAGCTGCAGTATGAAAAGAGTAAGTGTATGAACTTAAAAAGAAAATATCATTAGAAGACTCTAAAGCATATGCAGAACAAGTTCTACATAGAAAGAAAATCACATCAAGCTTCTGAACATTTGCTCAAGACCAAAGACTGGACTGCTGTGCTGGGAGAGACTTAACAGACCACAGGAACCTGGAACTGGAAATGAAGAGTGAGTAAGGAAATGGTCCTCGCTTAGACCATCAGCCGAAAGGGGCTTCGAAGAAACTGGCACATGTTGCTAAGTTAAGTGCTTCTCTACAACTTTAGAAAGAGAAAGAAACTAAGTTCATACTCAAGTTATCTGAAGCAGGTAAGACAAAGGAAGATTTTGTAGAATATATTAAAAATCTCCAGACCGAACGAGCATCTTTGCAGTCAGAAAGTACAGTTTCAAAATGAGAAACAGAAGGTTTAGCAGAAACTGAAAGTACAGACTGAACTATATCAACAGAATGTGAGCACTCTGCAGGAAATTGACAGCAGAGGGAAGTTACTGGTTAAAACAAGAGGAGAAACTTTCCAAACTAGAAGAAAATATCAGCCACACAGCTAAAGAGCTGGACACCCACAGAAATCAAGCCAAAGACCTTGAAGAAGGGAAAGAGCCGCTCCCTTCTATCAAGGGCAGTTGATGTGCCAGCAGAGAATAGCACATGATCACCAGGTGGCAGCTAGGACTGCTGAAAGGAACCTTAATGACCTAAGAAAGAAAATGCTCACAATAGACAAAAATTAACTGAAACAGTTTCAATTTGAATTTAAAAGATCTTTATCCTTATATCCATACTTGGTGTTTCAAGTACTGCATTTAGAAGACAGCATTCCCTAGATGGCCAGCATCTATAAGGAAACCTTTTGGCTGTCTTTCAATTTTGTGGAAAAAGCCACTCAAACTCTCCCCTTTGCCTCCAGGAGAAGGAAGAGGCTCAAGAGGCTTAGAGAATCCTCTGGATCCTAAGCTTAGCAATGAAAAAGGAGACTCCAGCTGTGTGACACTTAACTGATCCTCACGGAGCACCCTCTGACAGTAGGTTCCTATCACCTCCAACAAATCAGGACTGTAAGATGATGATTCCTTCACCAAGGCAACCATATCCTGATCCAACTCACCCTCTACAAGGTAGGATGTTTTAATTCTGGTAGACTATCAGTACCAGCAGAATTTATAACTCTGAATATGCATTTTTTGGATATAGTAGACAGGCTAGTCTCTGCAGAAATGAAACCCAGTAGAAATGATACCAAAGAAGATCTTGGTAACCCAAGTGTCTCATTCACGTCTCCCCGCTGAAAGCAAAGTAATGTGCCTGGGCTTTGTTCCTCCATTTTCTCTTCACAGAGGTCAGTCTTTTCTCATGCATCCAAGGAGCCAGGTCAAGAGATTTTCCTCTAGTTCCTCCAGAAAACATGGAGTCTCTCAAGATTATTTTCCATTAACACATTGCTCTGGTCCACATCTTCCATTCCCAGTGAGAAATGTCTGTTCACTATGGGGTTGTCCTCAGAATGTTTCTCTGGGAGTTGTACTGTTCTCCCCAACCCTACCTGTGAAGACAGCCCCCTTCAGGGTTGATTTAGCCTGCTGCTGCACTTCCAGGGCCACAATAAAAAACCTGACTTCTATGTCTCTTCAAAAGTAATCTGGACATATCTCTCATTTTCAGTTCATCTTTGGGGATGATATTCTATAAATAAAGATGATTTAAATGTGAAAAATTCAAATCCTCAGATCATGAACCTACATTAAATATCAATTAATAAAAATGAACAAAGTATGTATTTTATTGTGCTGTATGGCAACTGCTACAAAGATCTCTTGTTTTGTTTTTCTCCAGGTAGTAGAGTTCCAAAAACAACCAGTTTGAATTTACTTCAATTCTCTCAATCACAAAGTTCACTTTATCAATCAGGCTCCATAAAAATCTTGCTGAAGAAATGGGAAGTAGATGAATTTAAATAACCTTCTGCCTCGGCTCACGGGGATTTTCTCCAGTTGGTTTTTATGCTGCTGGGAAACATCTTGAGCTGAAAGTACAATAAGACTTAGCAATACACTGATAGTGACTACTTTCTGGTTCTCAAGAACTAGGTGAGTAAGAAAGATTCAGGGTAACTAACTAGACTGTAAGCATCTTACAGGAAATTTAAGTTGTAAAAGTCATAATGAATAGATATGATTTTGGGGCAGGGATTTCTTTAGCTTTCCCAAAGTGACTGAGATAAAATAACTAAGCCTAGAAAAAGGAAGCATTCCTTAATTACATTCTATGACAATTTTGAATACTGCATGTTAAACATGGTTGGTTTAAAAAAATATTAGCATGACAAAATTGGTAACATTTATTTACTTTTATTCATTTAGTGTTACTCTGTTATTGCTTCACCTTTAAGAGAATAGCAAATTTTTCCTTAGTTTTTATCAGAGGTTTATTAAGACATGCTGAGATCTATGATGCTTTTAATTAGTCCTACTTAACTTTTAAAAGGTTTCAATATAAAAGTAAAACAGCACAAAATAGACAAAGTAGCAATTTCAGAATAGATTAATAATGTAATAAAACTTTATCTTAGTAAATATTTCTGGGTCAATATCTAAGATAGGATGCAACTAAAATTTAAAAATACTTAAAAACAAATATTTACAAAAATTCTGTAACCTTTTAAGAATATGAATCTGGAATCTCCAACTGTAAAAACTGTTAAATAATGTGAGAAAAATACAAATGAGTGAGGAGGACTTTACAAATGTAGATAATAGAATATTTAAAATTCATTAGTTAAGAAAAAAAATTAAGAGATTCAAGAAGCATGCATTTCCAGTGATATGAAGAGACTATGAACTGTGAATTCACAAAGTAACTATCCTGAGCTACATTGCAGCAGTTTTTAAAATTATTTCAGTGAGGTTATAATGTTTGGGTACACTTTGTTTCTCACAATGTTCTCTTCTATACAAAATTGGGTGGGTGTGGTGAAGCACACCTGTAATCCCAGCACTCTGGCAGTCTGAGGCAGGAAGCATTAGGATTAAAGTTTGAGCACAGCCTGTGCAAGACTCAGTCTCAAAACAAAAAATGAAAAAATGGCTGGGGATGTAGCTTAATGTAAAGACCCTGGGTTCAAAACTGGAAAAAAAGAAGGAAAAAAAAAAGAAAAAAGAAAAAAGATCAGAAGAAAATATACATTGAAAGTATACCACGATTAAAAAAAAAAAAAATGGTTCAAATATAAAATATTAGAAATACCAAGTTGAGAAAATTAAAAGTCTCATGTTTATTGACAATACAATCACTCTAGAAAAGTGTTTTTTGTAGAATTCACAAAGCTAAGTACATAACCACACTATAATACACTAATTCACACCTTAGGCGTATATTGAAGAGAAAGGAGTGCATATGTCCATTAAAATATATGTATAAGAATGTCCACAGCCACTATGTTCTTAATGTTCAAAATCTGAAAACAACCCAAATGTTCTAATCATACAATACCACTATAAGTGCAAGAAAGCACATACAACATTTCAGATGTTTACATCTATTTTTAAGAAGTTTGAGGAGAGGTGAAATGATAAAGTCAGAGTAGTCATGTTTGGGGAGGTGGTAGTGTATGCAACAGAGGCATGACAACATTTTGGGGTGCTAGGATTTTCTGCCTTCATCTGAGGAGATCACAACTATGACAGTACAACAACAAATTACTGAACACACAACAAATAAAAGAGAAAATTCAATTAAATTCATTAAAATTTAGAATTGTATAAAAGTTAAATGTTCAGTTTATTTATTACTCTACATCAGCGATGGATAATCTTTTACAGCTTTCAATGCTAACAAATATCCTGGTGTGGTACACGTACCATATGTTCGCCACCACTGTTCTTTTGTTTTTTTTGGTACCGGGAACCAAGCTCAGGACATTTTGCTCTCCAGGTAGGCACTTGTACCACTGGGCTATATCCTGGGCCCTTCTCTGTATTTTTCTTTAGGAAAGTCTAATTCACAGTAAAGGTTGGTACAATTAACTGACTTTTTTATATCTATGTTTACTATTTATTAACAAAAAGATTGCTAACATTTAGAATTTAGAAAGTATAATAATCTAACCCAAACCCATTAATGCTTATTTTAAGAATATTACAATCAAAGTTTATTTTGGGCTGGTGAAAGTTTTTTTTATTAAATAAACTATTTACTTATATTGCCGTTTTTGAGGTGGGGAGGACAGGGTCTCACTATGCAGTTCAGGCTGGTCTTGAACTCATTTTGTAGCCGGGGCTGGCCTCAAACTCACAATGATCCTCCTGCCTCAGTCTCCCCAGGTGCTGGGATTACAGATGTGCACTACCACACCCAGCTATATAGCTTCTCAAATGCATCTTTAGTTTTAAAAATAAAATAATATATAAAAGCAGCTGGTTTATTCTCTTGGTTTATTGTAAGTATTAAAAGTTATGACTTGAGATGGCATATTGGGGAGATTTGGTGTTTCCTGACACTACAAATAGTTAAAAATAAATTGCATTTATCATCCAGAAAGAAAACCAAAAAGAAAAAAAAGTATCTTTCCACAGTTGAAAATAGTTTTTCATGAAAGGCTGAGAGTAAAATAATCTAACACATAATTCCTAACAAAGAAATGATGCCACTTCAAATTAAAACTACAAATTTAAATTAAGTAGCTTTATAAAATATTGCAAACTAGCTAAAACTACATGCATAGGCATTTAATCAAGAGGAGGAATAGCAATGAAGTTTAAATATGATAGGATTTATCAACAATAAATAAACATTTTTAGTGCAAATAGTGCAGAAAAATTCCTCAAAGATCATAGCAATCATCCTAATCTGTACAAAATCAGTCTCAGTTCTATATACAATCTATATAGTATTGTATATCTGTGAATTCAGCCCCTGTGATGAAATGCCAACTTGCCAATCATAAATATAAAACAATGTGCTTAGTTCTGTGTCCCATTTTTCTCTTGGCAGTTCATGTTTTCAGGAAAATCTGGAAAGAAAGGAAAATTTTAGAAATCTAAGCTGTAAGTGATAAATTTTCATCCCTTAATGTTCTTTTACAATTAAAATTTACATATAAGATAACTTGATTAGAAGGGAAAAGGGTGAGGAAAGGATTTCAGTATGGTAATACAGTATATGTAAGCAATTTTTCAAAGTTAATTTTTTTCTAAAAAAGTTAATTTTTTAGTCATTCTAAAGTTGTGTAGAATACAAATTTGCAAAAAGTTAATACAAAAAGTTAATTTTTTAGTCATTCTAAAGTTGTGTAGAATACAAATTTGCTGTAAAAATTAGCCCTACATTCAAGATTTCCGCTACAAATCTCAAAAAATAAGATATGAAACAATTCAGAACGGGCAGTAATGTGAAGCATGGGGAAAGATCAGATGAATTTAAACTCAACATGAGAAATGTCTGTCACCCTCTTCCTTGGAGTGTACTTCCTTTTTTGGGAGAATTCCCACGTTCTTTCTCAAAGTCCACTCTTTCAACCCAGTGGGTGGGACAGAGGACCACATAACAATACTAATATCCAGGCCAAACTAATTACGCCAAGATGTACATCTCACCCCTCTCTTTCCTGAAGATTTGTGTTAGAACACAGAGAACTTTTTGAGCTGCATTTTATTCATTTTGGCTCTATAATGTATCCTTGAATTATCAAATAACCTTGGTTTTACTTAGGCTTGCTGGGGTGAGATTTGCTCTTGCAACCAGTCATTCCTAAAGCAATAGAGATGGGGAGGGAAAAGGAAAAAGATCAGGTGAACAATGACGGGTTGGCAGAAGGTAAAACAGGACATGTAGGATAACACAAGGGGAAAATGGAAAATGAAAATGAAAGATCTGAAATATGTGCCAGATTATAAAATTTTAAAACCACAGAGAAATTTGGCACTTATACTGTCCTGCCTAGTGTCTCACTATAGCTTTTGCAGCAGGGTTTTATGACACATGTGGTACTCAGGAAGATCACTTGGTTAATTCTGTGTAGGAAGAACACTAAAATCAGGAAGACCCATCAGAAAATTACTGGAGTAATCTGGGTGTGAGATGAGATAGAGACAGACTGAAAGTTCATTTTAAAGGAAGAAATTATAAGACTATTGAACAATATGTCAGCCAAGCAATATGTCAGCCAACAATGTCAGCCAAGCATACCAAGCAATATGGTATATGCTACACATCAGCTGAGAGAAAGGAACTAATGATAGTTAGAAATTCTACTTTTTTTTAAAGAGAAAAGAAAAAGTAACAACAACCAAGACAAAAACAAAACACTATAAAAACAATAAAAACAATACAGAATTTCAGAATAAGGTGATAGGAATTAACAATGGCTGTTATATTACATATTGTTATCTTCAACAAAGCTGCTTAGATTACCACATGTAAGAATGCTAGATTGATCAAATAAAGAGAATAAAAAATTTTTAAAAATTAGAAACAATACACAGTTTCACTAGTCAAGATAGTAGGGATTCAACAATGGTTACATTGCATATTGTTGTCTTCAAATCAGTTGTTCAGATTACCATTTATACTCTGTCAAAATTGGTCAAAAAAAGAAAAATTTAAGCATTAACTGTTCCTTTCAATAAACCAAAAGACATCAGCAATACAATTATGCCAGCTATCCTTGTATATCCATATATATTTTTCCCTTCCTTCTTTCTTTTCTTCTTTCCCTCATCCCAGTTGTTCCTTCCTTTGAGCAACTTCTTTCACTTTCACAGTATCTATTGTACCTTTCAGGTTTTATTTACTTTTTCAGGTTCTTACACTACAGACAATATATTTACACATACAGGTCTGGTTTATTTCACTTTTGAGTATGGTCTCTAGTTGCACCGATTTTCCTGTAAAAGCCTTCAGTTTATCTTTTTTCTAGCTGAGTAATATGGCATTGTATGAAAATACCACATCTTTTTCATCCATTCCTCAGTTGATGGGCATTTGGGTTCTTTGCAAGATTTAGCTATGGCAAATTACACTGCTATAAACATGGGTGCACATAAATTGCTGTGGTATGATGCTTTCAATTTTTCTGGAAAAATACCCAGAAGGGGAATAGCTGGGTGGAATGGGACCTCTAGTCCTAGTTTTCTGAGGAATCTCCACATTGATTTCCATAATGGTTATAACATCAACAGTGGAAAAGGGTTCCTTCTTCCCCACAGCCCCTCCAGCATTTGTTATTGACCTCTTGATGATGGTCTTTCTTTCTGGGGTGAGACGGAATCTGTGTTGTTTTAATTTGTATTTCTCAAATGAACAATGATGTTGAACAGTTTTTCATATATTTATTTGTCATTTGTATTTCTTCATCTGAGAAGTGTGTAATCATCACAGATGCCCATTTTTGGATTGGGTCTTTGAATTTTAGCAGGGTATGATTTTCTTAATTCTTTATATATGCTAGATAGAAGTCTTTTGTCTGAGGGGCAGTTAGCTAAAATTTTTTCCCAACTTGTGGGTTTTGTTTTCATTCTGTTGGTGATTTCTTTTGATGTGCAAAAATTTTTCAATAAGATGAGATCCCAGTTGTTGATTCTTTGAAGTACTTCCTGTGCAGTTTGATTTCTGTTGGTGAACTCTTTGCCTACCCCTATGTCTTTGAGGTTTCCACCTATTTTCTCCTCTAGATCTAGATCTAGTGTTTCTGTTTTAATATTTAGATATTTGATCCATTTTGACTTTATTTTCATGCTACTTGTCTAAGCCAATATCCAAAAGATTACTGGTTACATGCTTGTTTCTACACCATCATGTTTAATGTAATACAGAACATGTTACACACATAATAGCTATAAAAATGGAATTACTCTTAAAGCTGTCTAAACAAGCACTGTGAAGAACATTTTAATTCAAAAATACCTATGCAAGAACCCTGAGACCTGAAACCAGAACAGACTTACCTATAAAGGAGCATGAAAATGGCTGTGCATTGCGATCACCTGCTGAAGTTTCTCTTCCTTGGCTCTTCTACAATGGCAAATCTAGAAGATAAATTATTTAAAATACCAGTCACTCCTCCAAAAATACAAAATACAGTGTTATAACAGAATTCTAAGTAGGATACCTTTAACCTGTTAACTTTAAAGTTTTAAATGTTGAAGGAGTTAATACTTCCCATCAGAGAAATATTTAATTTTATATGGAAAAGTCTTTACCTTCAAACTTTCAGTGTAAAATAAACTCTCACCCTTTATATCAATTCTCTGAGTATTTGATTTGAAATATCTGTTTTTTTAAAAATATGGTAAAAATTCTGTTCTTGTTAACCATGAAGATAAATATAGAGTATAAAATAATGGACTAGAAAATCAGCGCCTTATTCATACTGCAACCTAAGCAAGTCATTATCTCTCTGCACTTTTCCTCTCACAAAAATTAGAGATGATAAATCTGCATCCCAATAGCCTTAACGTGATACATATGTCATATATATTTCATAAATTTACTAACTAAAGATTATTTTTTGTGATGTTTCAGAGAAAATAGGTAAAAATCTGTCAGGCGTGGTGGCACATGCCTGTAATCCCAGCACGCGGGAGGCTGAAGAAAGATCGCTGCAAGTTTGAGGCCAGCCTGGGCTACACAGTGAGTTCAGGACCAGCCTGAACTACATAGAAAGACCCTGTCTCAAAAAAACCACCTCCCCCAAAAAACCCCCCAAAACCCTCACAAACAACAACAACAAAACAGAGAAAGTAGGTAAATATTTAGGACTCTATTAAAGGGATCTATTTTGGTTTTTCTTTAAATACAAGGGAAAAAAATCAGCAGAAGCTATTCCAGAATATTCCTGTTTTTCTAAAGTTTTATTTTTTAATCTGTACAGATAATTGCCTATTTAAAAAATTTATAAAACAAGCTGTTACTCAGAAGTATATAAAAACTGTTAAAACCAGACCTGTGCTGATTTACCAGCTACTACAGAGTGCTACAGTTACCAGCATTTCTGAAATAGAGCTATTACAGTATTTGATTTACCTGCCTGTGTACTCAGAACAAGCAGGTTTAAAGTGACAGTGGAATGTTGCTATCCTTCCCAACAAAGGCTCTTCAGATTCCTCTCATAGCACTCACATCTCCAGCTCAGTAACATGCTGAAGTTTTTTAATCATGACTGTATTTAAGTAATGTGATATTATGCTGTCATTCATCCTCAACTGAAGAGTATTACATACTGTTCTCTTTTCCATGAAGCTACTGAGAAAATCATCTATTTCAGTTTTTCCCTCCAAGAAATCTTCAGCAATATTATCAGATTCTTCCTCAGCTTCATGTGCAGCTACTTTCAATCTTGCCTGTAGGGTACTTGCACTACAGCTCTGAAAACAAAAATAAAAAACCTACCAGTCATTATATACTCAAATTCCTTAGAGGGAAAGAAACGAGGCAGAGGAATGGACAAGCAACTTGTTATATACCGTTTAGAGCCTCTTCTTATGAAAATGTGCTACCTTATAATGCCACTACTCAGGTCCTAGTTTGGGATATGATGCAGACAAAGAAACCAACCCCACTAGCTACAAACTACGGAATGAAATCCTGAGGGTTTTGGAATTCAATGGTTGTGGAAGGCACTTACTAAGATGGCCCCTATGATTCCCTACTTCACGGTATTCCTGTTCTTGTTTCATCTTCTCCCCTGAGTTGTGAGCTGGACCTAGAGATTTCACTTCTAATGAACAGAATATTGCAAGAACGACAGGAACCAGACGTGGAAGATGCTCTGGCAGAAGACTGTACAAAACTCTACTGAAAATACTTAAAGACATAAATAAGTAGAAAGACATCCCATGTTCATGGGCTGGAACACATAACGTTAAGACAACAACACTAACTGAGGTAACTTAAAAATTAAAAGCTATAAACTGTATTTGCAGAAATAGGAAAACCCATCCTAAAACCCATATAGAATCTCATGTGACCCAAAGAGCCAAAAGAATCTGGAAATAAAAACAATGGAGGGTTGATACTTCCTGGTTTTAAAACTTACTGCAAAGCTATGTCAACTGAAATAGTATGGTACTGGCATAAGAACATACAGACTGAGCATAATAGAAAGCCAAGAAATAAAACCTCAAATATAGGATGAGTGAGTTCTGTCAAACCTCACTCAATAGGGAGAGTCTTAGCACGTGGTGCTAGAAATGCTGAATATCTATGTGCAAGAAAATTGAAGTTGGACCCTTATCTTACTTAACAGATAAAAATTAACTCAAAGTGGATCAAAGATCTAAATGTAGGAAATGAAGTAGTTTTTAATAAGCGCTCTAGATTATTGGAGTAATAGCTCATTGGGATGCATCACAATAAAAATGTATGATATATACACTATTTTCACATTACCTTTATTAAAATTCGTTATCTTTTGTTTTGTTTTTTGAGACACGGTTTCACTATGTATTTCAGGCTGGCCTTGAACTCACTATGTAACCCAGGCTGGTCTCACAGCAATCCTCCTGCCTCAGCCTCCCGAGTGCTGGGATTACAGGTGTGCACCATCACGCCTGCCTTGATTATCCATCTTTATAAGTCTGGCTCATATGTGTGATGTTTTATTTTGCTTTTGAAAATATTATAGCAAAGTCTAATGTATTTTCCAATGTTTTCCTTTACTTAAATATTATTGAGTACCTACTATGTGCTAAGCAATGGACCAGGTGTTAGGTAATACAGAAGGGGATTAAACAGGACAAGTCCCTGCACTCATATAACCAGCAGTCTCCTGATGTGGTTCTCACACTTGAGAGTACAGAGGATTCATTTTCATTGGCTTAAGTGAGCAGATATAGAGAGTACCTCAAGAGAGGAGGCCAAAATCTAGGAGGATTTTGTTTTTGAATTTTTAAATATTTCAGTAATCACATAAGCAACTCTTACATAAACATTCATGGGTAAGAATAGCTGTTAAGGCAGAATATTTATTGGACATTTGTACTTTTCCTTGGTTAAGTTTCTTGTTTTCTCCTTTGTTTTTTTATAGACCACTAGCATTAATATTTGTGTCACATATGCTACAAATGTGTTCACTTTTTTACTTAACTTTCAATTTTATGATTTTTAACATACACAAGTTATAATTTGTATATAGTTAAATATATCACCTTTTCCCTTTGTAGTTCTACCTCTTTTATTATGCTTAGAAAGATTTTTTTCCACCATAACCTTTGAAAACTCCTACGAGTTAGCTGACTTTTTATGGTTTCCACTGAAAATAGTTTTATCTGTAATATCTTTCTATGTCCTTTATGCTACAGGAATCTAACACTTTCTGGAATGGATACTGAATAGATAATCAATTACATAATTTGTTGAATCCTCAATTTTTCCAGTAATTATTCATATACCAAGTCTATTTCTGAATTACATAGCCTTTTCCACAGAATTACTTTTTTTGCCTACGAAACTATCATTTTAAATAATGAGGGGCTGGGCACCAGGAACCAAACGCAGGACCTCATGCTTGCCAGGCAGGCACTGTACCACTGAGCTAAATCCCTGGCCCCTAGAATAAATTTTTTTTTTTTTTTTTGGTTTTTCGGTTTTTTTCCGGTACCAGGAACCGAACTCACGACCTTGCACTTGCCAGGCAGGCACTTTGCCGCTGAGCTAAATCCCCAGTCCCCCTAGAATAAATTTTGATATAGGAAAAACATTGTCATTTTCATTATTTCTTTTTGGTTCAACCTCTTCCTACTTAACGCATTTGGCTTTTCAGATAAACTTTATAATAATCTGCTAAGATATTTAAAAAATACTTTGGGGATTTTGATTGGAAATTTATTTCAAATTTGCAAGTTATTTTAGGAAGACTGAAATCTTTGTAGTACTCTATTTTTTTATTTTATGTATATTCTATGTTGCTCTACAAGAGTATGCTTTAATTTCATTAAAGTTTCCTCATGTAGTTTATTGAGTTCACTTCTAAGTATTTTATAGTATTATTGATGTTGAAAATTATTTGTTTCTCTATTTCTTTTTGTAGTAGTAAGTGCTGAAACGTAGGGAGAAACTTTTCTCTAGGATTTTTTTAATTGATTTCTGGTACATAACTGTTTTACCTCTTCATTTATAGTATACCTCTTTTCTTTGTCTTATCTTATTGCAGTGTTTAGAATCTCCTAAGCAATGTTACAGCTCAGTGACAATGGCGCATTACTCCCTTATTTCTAATGTTCAGGAGATAATGGAAATGCTTAGGCATTAGGTATGGCATTTATTGTTAGTTTCTAATCTTTTTTTTTTAAACAAAAATTAATTTCTATGTGTAGCTTACTAGAATTTTGTGTCAGGAATGATGTTGACTATTGTGAAAGATTCTTCAACATGTACTGACTGAACTGCGTACTAAAGAGTACTTCTGCTGACCCTCACAGGGGTTCTTGCTGATGTTTAATTCCTAATTCTCATACTTCCTATTTACATGACCTCAAGGAAATTATTCAACCTTGCTGTGCTTTGGTTTCCTCATCTGTAAAATGGAAAATAAAGGAAAAAACTACTTCACAGGATTCGGGATAATAATGACCCAAGATGTATAAGAAGTATATTGCTTTGTATAATATAAAACACATACTAATTGCTCAATATGAGCTATTCTTATTTTATTGTAAAGAATGATTACATTAGGTGAAATACATAAATTTATATTCTCTTTTTATATCTTTTTGGCTATTGTTTGTTTTACTTCTATTTTCCAAAATTTAATTTTAAAAGAAACATAATATTATTAACTATAATACTGCTTACTGGTATGAACTGCAAAGATTATATCCTTTTTTGGTTTTGTTTTTTGAGATAGGGTCTTGCTACATAGTTTGGGATGGTTTTGAACTCACTATATAGCCTAGGTCAGTTCTTAAACTCATGGTGACCCTCCTTTCTCAGCCTCCTGAGCACTGCTGTGCCTAGACCTCCATTCTTTTTTATTTTTAAAAGATTGATTTTTTTAACCGATATAGGTTAAATTTTATAAGCTATCTTTCACATAATATTACTTTTTAATTTGCTAGCTTTTCATTTAAGGTATCTGAACTCTTACAAGTACATCTAAAGTTAAATTTTTTTTATTGTTACAAGGGTTACACAGCTTCTACAACTCACTCAGAAGTTACTTATGAGAGCTTTTCGTATTTTTCAGTTTTAGAATCAGACATGCCCTTACATGAACACACTGATTTACCGTATACCATAACTGGGAACTATTTATGTACATTTAAAGGAACTAAATCTGACAAAGGTAGATGCTTAATAAACAGTTTCCTATAAGAATGAGAGTAGAAATTTGGTCCGTGGACTTTAGGGCTGGAAGTTCTTATGGGAAAAGAGAAAAACTGGACAACCTTACCTCACTAAGTTCATGCTGCCTTTGCATCTTCTTTTCAAAAGCAGATTTCATTTGTGTAAGTACCTCATACTAAAGGAGAAAATAAAAGCTGCTGTTTAATTCTATTTTCAAAGTGTATAAATCCTTTCACAATATTCACCAACTCACCTTATCCAAAACAGTTTGCCTTTTTGCTTCTAAACTGGGTTCCAAAAGGAGATTTTTTCCTGTAAGATAAATCTCTAGTTTATTTCCAGGTAATCACATTTTGTTTTCCTCAAGAAATGCGAATTGCAGGAAAGGAAGACATACTTGCTAATTCCTCAATACTTTTTACTAAGTCATCCTTGTCAGTAATAATTTGTTTTAGTTGAGGCAAAGTCAGAAACTGTTCTAGTAATACTTCCTCTTGTTCATTCATATCTGTGAGTTGTGACACACTAGAAACACAAAAGAAAAAAAGGTTAGTGAATATCATTTACTTTTCTCCATATAAATATTCATAATTTTTCCGTTTTAGTTGAAAAAATTCTAAATAATTTTCCATAAACATAAAAGAATGCTACTTGTAATCTTAAGAGTAAATAACAAATCAGTCATAGTCTAACATAAAGTAGTCTATAATAGATTCTCTTTCAGGAGATACTTATTAAAAGGGGAATAGCTGGGTCAAATGAAATTTCTAGTTTAGTTTTATTGGGATACATGGGTACCCATGTTTATAGAGGCACAATTCATAACAGCTAAATCTTGGGAGCAGCCTATATGTGTATCAACAGATGAATAGATAAAGGAAATGTGGTATTCATACACAATGAAGCACTACTCTGCCATAAAGAAGGATAAATGTGAGTCATTTGTGGAAAAATAGATGCATCTTAAGACCATAATGTTAAGTAAAATAAATCACATACAAGCTTAAATATTGCATGATTTCTCTTATATAAGAAACTCAAAATATAAAGAAAGTACAAAAGTAAAATATAGAGAATAGGAAATAGGGAAATAGATCTTTTGCAAATGGGAAGTAGACCAAGAGATGAAGGGAAGGGGAAGAAAAGGGAAGCGAAGGGCATGAAAAAAGAATTAAGGTGTGTTATGTACATGTACCAACTTCCCACAAGGAATATAATCATTATGTTTTGCAAATATACACTAACAAAAAATAAAAATTGGAAAAAAAAAACCCAGATTCTCAACAGAATCTGGAGAAGTGAATTCTGATACACCAATACATTCACTTTCTTTAAATTGACAACTATGAAGCCAGGTGTAGGTGTTCATGCTGTAATCTCAGAACTTGAGAAGCTGAGGCAGAAGGATTATCAAGAGTTTGAGGCTAGCCTGGGCTACACAGTGAGGTCTGGGCAAGCTTGAACTACATAGTGAGACCCTGTCTCAATCAATCAATCAATCAATCAATCAATCAATCAATCAGCCAGCCAGTCAGTAATTGACAACTGTGATGAAGTGTTCACCATTATATAGTGACCTAAAATCAACAACAGTCTATTTAACTTAGGTAAAGAAAAAAAAAGATGAACTACATGTTATAGTTTAGACACAGAATGTCCCCCTAAAGTCTTGTGTGTTTAGTGTTTTGGGAGATAACTGGATCATGTGTGTGCTATATGCCACCAGTGGATTGACTTACTGATAAGCTCATAGATAAACGTGCTTTTAGGAGTGAGGCCCGGCTGGAAGAGGTACATATGACACTGAGTGTGCTCCTTGGAGGGTACAGCTGCCTCCTTGGCTCCTGCTTCTCTCTCTCTCTCTCCTTCCTGGCTGCCATGAGGTAAGCAACTTTCCTCCAAGGTATCTTTTCTAGCCTGGAGCTAGTCCACCATGGATGGAATCCCTCTAAACTGTAAGCCAAATTAAACCTCTCCTCCTTTACATTGTGGGTGATGAGTATTTTCTCCCAGTGATGGAAAAGCTGACTAATACTAATTATTCTAGGTCTCTCCCTAATTCAGCTGAGGCTCCTTAAAACAGGAGAGCAGTAATATAGTTAGATACTTTTTCTTAATTGTTTCTTTTTTTTTTTTTTTTTTTTAGTGTCTTCTTGAGATAGTTTTCACTATTCAGTTCAGGCTGACCTTCAACTTGCACCAACCCTCCCACCTCAGCCTCCAAAGTGCTGGGATTATAGGCATGTGCCACCATGCCCAGACTTAATTTTGTTTGATTGCTTTAGATTATAACTTATTCTACAACTTTGAAGATAGGAACTGGTCTTGATAATTTGTGAAAGTTAAGATGTTTAAAAGTTGGCCTGGTGGCACATGCCTGCAATCCCAGCACTCTGAGAGGCTAAGGGAGGAAGATCACAATTTCAAGCCCAGCCTAGGCAACTTAGTAAGAAATTCTCTTAAAATATATAATAATGATAGTGATAATAATACTAGGAACTGGAGATGTAACATAGTGTGAAGACCCTTGGTTCACTCTTCCGTACTATAAAAAAAAAAAAAGCTATGTATTTCTTCCAGAATAATAATGAACATATCAGCATTATAACAGATTCAAAGAAGTAAAACTCTACAGACAGGCTACCATTAGAAACTCTCTCCTTTTTTTGTTTGTTCTTTTGTTTTGTTTGGTACTGAGAATCGAACTCAGGACCTCATGCTTGCCTTGCAGGTGCTGTGCTGCTGAGCTATACCCCTAACCCTCTCCCTCTTTTTTCATTATGTGTATTGTTGAGAGGTAAATAGCATCAGAAAAAGACCGCAAAAGTTAATGCTGGGTATGGTGGCTCATGCCTGTAATCCCAGCACTTGGAAGGCTGAGGCAGGAGGACTGTTCCAAGTTCGAGACCAGCCTGGGCTACAAAGTGAGCTCAAGAATAGCCTGAACTGCATAGCGAGACCCTGTCTCAAAAAGACCAAAAAAAAAAGTTAATATAATATTTCAGTTTGAAAGAAGCTTTCACGGGAGACTCTTCTACTACCAGCTTGAGGCCTGGTCAATGCCTGATTCCAGAGACACATTAGCCAAAACATCGTCAATAAAATCTCCCTAGACTCCATAAGGTAAGTAGTTTCTGCTACTATATCAAATTACTGTAGGACTACAAAGGTAGAGTGCATGAGCAGCCATGACAACCTTCCACTTTAACTTCTATGTCTATTTAGCTAATAGGCACATGGATGTCACCGTAAAAGATATAGAGACATATATGTCTTGTATATATATATATGTGTGTGTATGTACATGTAGTCATAAAGTATTAAAAGAAAAATAATGGAATTCTACACCAAAACCAAAAATAGGTATCTAGGGTGAAAGAGAAAACTACATAGAAAGGACACAGATGGAAATATATTTTGAATATATCTTGTAGCTTTGACTATAGAACTACATAAAAACATTATGTGATTAAAAAATAAAATACAAAAGGGAATAAAAGCAGTCTCCAATATTCCAAAACAAATGGGTTGCTCTGCTAATTAGTCTATTTCTTCCAAGGTATTTAAGCATCCAGAGAAATATTATTTGAAGAGACTTATTAAAAAATAGTATGTGACTGTACATTCTGGCATGATTTATCCTAAATACAAAATAACTATGAAAAAAACCCTTAATCTGCACTCAATGATCTTAATAGGAATATTAGTACTGCTATTTTAAAATACAAGTGCCCTTTCAGAGAAATGCATGATTCTAGGTCTGGGAAAAGAAAGGTTCATTCTGACCCCACAGTATTTTTTTACCGCCAGAAATGATACAGGAGCCAATTTAAGTTTCACCAGTGGGACAACTTCTGCACCTCACTAGTATATCAGCTCATTATTCTGAGGTAAGTAAAAGGAAAAATGCATTTATCCTGTTTTCCCAGAGTGAAGTGAATTTCAGCATAACTAACTGCTTAAGGAAAGCCCTTCAGTAAAGAAATCTGGGTAATAAATTCTGGCAGTAGGACTGATAAAATCATGGAATCACATTTGCAACTCTTTTTTTTTTTTTTTTCCTCTGGTACCGGGAATCGAACTCACGACCTTGCGCTTGCTAGGTGGGCGCTTTGCCGCTGAGCTAAATCCCCAGCCCCCCACATTTGCAACTCTTAATGAAAAAACTGATGGTCAATCATTTTAATAACTTCAACCCAATCTCATCTTAAGTCATTACAAATAGGGCAACCAGACATCATTGTTGCCTTATGTGATGTAATAAGAAGTATGTACTAACTAGCAAAAAATTGAACCTAAATCTAATCATATTTCACTTCTATTCACCAACAGCATGAAATATGGGAAATAGAGGAATATCTTCCATGGTACCACAAAGATCAATTAGGCAAAAACAAAATATGAGAGAATCTCTAGGACAGATGACCAATGTCTTAGAAAACGTATAATGATGCATGTATGTACATATATCTATGCATATATGTGTAAGTGTGTAAATACATTTGTGTATCTATGTGTATGTATAAAGGTGGAGAGAAATGATTCATGATTAAAAGAAACTTAATAAAGCCAGTATTCAAGTGATATAGGTGGGCCTTGTTCTAAATTCTGATTCAAATTACCAATAAAAAATTTTAATGAAGATACTGAGGAAATAAGATAATATTGAAGAATTATTATTGATTTTACTAAGGTATGATGAGGATATTGATTGAGGTTATGAGAAAGAGAGATTGACAGACAGACAGAGACAGAGAGAGAGGCTGACCATACTCAGTGCTTCCTTTGTATTGTCAGGAATATTGTATTCAGAAATAATTTTCGAAGAATGCAAGTCATACGTGAGAAAGGACTTGTTATCTTGGTAACTATTATATCATTCCTAGCATTTAGGGTAGAGACTAGTCATTACATAAACACAACCTATAAGACTTAAAGCTGATGTATAAAACTTTCCCACTAAGATAATTACAATATAGGAATAGTAATTTAGAAAAGTCTTTTAAATGGATATACAATTATTTGATTTATATTTATAAATAAAATAGACAAAAATCTCAATTTTATTCTCCAAGATTTTTACCTTAGTTCTGAGAGTTCTGGAAATGCATCAGGAACATCTGGCATCTTGTAACCAAAACCATTTTGGCTTATCTAAAGAAGAGTTTTACAAGGTGTTAGTTTCAGCCATCTTTCTGATTGCTCCCATTTATTTATGAAAATAATTTAAAAGTACTTCGTCCCCAAATTGTTTTCATTATTACAACTTCATCTTTGTCTTTCCCATTGTGCTTATGCTCCCCTTCTTCCTTCTGGCTATTTTTTTTTCAGTGTAACATTCATGTAAGGTTACATTTTTGTAAATCTCTTTTTATAGGGTCCTAAAGGAGCTGCTATGAGCCCTTTCTCAGTCAAGTGTATGGGTATACAATAAACCTCAAGTGCATCTGCAACAAATGTGAAGAATTACCTATGATAATTTGATATAGAAAAATACATTTTTATTAAGTGAAATACATAAAATATAAAAAAACCTTAATAAATTGTCAGTCATCTGAATAATTATATATCTAAGACGAAACAATAGGATGAACACACTATCCACTGTTTGAATACATATATAAAGAAATACATGATTTTTTGTTCTTAAAGACGGTTGAGAGGTTGTCTTATAATTTTGCGTATACTAGTTGTTGTAGTTTGTACATAATCTTCATTAACACAATGATGAAGTTTTGAAAAAAAGTACTCTTCAGTCTATATTTTAAATGATTATAAACTCAAATTAGTAATGTTGCATATAATAAAGCTTTACAATGCTTATATATTATATGAGTAGTATTCACCATGGATTAAAATTGAAAGTTTTAAAATTTTTAAAAATATTTTATGCACAAAGTATTAGTATCTCCCTTTCCAACATCTCACACTTCAAGTTAGCAAATTTAGAATACATGATTTACAAACCAATTGGATGCTTAAAGCCCTTAATATGCTATACATACCCAGATCAATCTGGCACTTACCTCTCCTATGTGATCATGTCTTATGCCTTTGTCCATACAGTGTATGATAGCCAAAGAAATTATAAGTGGCTTTACAAAAATACCATCTGGTTTATACTGCAGTACCTTTGTCGATGTTACTGCCTCTGATAGAATGTCTTATATAACCTTTTATTATTCTTCCAAATTCATTACCATTTTTTAAAATCTGGCCTTCAAAGGGGAGTGTGGTGGTCTATGCCTGTAACCACAGCTGCTTGAGAAGATGGTCAAAAGTTTGAACCCTGGGCTGCAAAGCAAGACACCCTCCCCTAATCTGGCCCCAAATATAAATTTATTCATTCATCTGCCTCACTTTTATTGAGCATCTACTATTGTATCATATGTGGTTTGACTCAGCAGGAATGAAAAAAAAAAATCAGAATTACATTTCTGCAAAGGTATCACTACCAGTTCTATCTTGGTCTCTGGGAACAGTGAACACTCCCTCAACTAGGTCTCTACCACAACTCTACTGCCGCTTGTCTCTGCAAGAAATTCCCTATATGCAATTATTTAGTTGTTGACTACCTCACTGATTTTGTTACACAAGTTGAGAAACGTGATTTAAAATTTCTATATTTTGTACTTAGATTAGTAACTGGTACATAATAATACATGTTTGCTGACTGAATGTATATTTTACAGGTGCAAAACATAGATTACTGAAGATACCAACCGGTGTTGAACTGTCTGTTGTGGGGATGGGCAAAGGCAGACTTGAAAGGACACCAAACGAAGGAGCAGCAGGCTTGGCTGTAGTATAACTCGTTGTTGAAGAAGAAACAGTGTCAGCAACAGATAAAGAAGTGATAGTCCTGTTAGCTTCTTGTGGAGGATATGGAGGAAGAAATGGAAAGCGCTGAGATGCATAAGGAGGCATCCCACCTGAGTTACTATACAAGCTAAGGAGAAAAAAGAGAGAAAATGTTAGGAGTAAAATAGGTAAAATTATCCATGAGTTGTTCTAATAACAATGATAGATGGAAATCTATTTTTGGCAGGTGAAGCTTGTTGTAACTGTGACTGATTAAACATTACATAAAATGATAAAAAACAAGCCTTCCCAAAAAAGAACTGTAGTCCCTTGAAAAAGATAAATGCTCAAGAAAGCATAAAATCCCACTAGCCAGAATTAAAGTGAATAGAGGCTATTTCTGAATTTTCAGCATTCCATGGCATCAGTCAGTTTCTTCACAGAGAGACAGAGAAACAATATTCAATTCAGGAAGCATATTTAACTGGATGCTGCTTAGCTTTCACTGTATTTGGAAAATTCTAAGACTGTTTTCTAGAAAATATTAAAGAAAAAGTAAATGTACAGATGAGCTGTTAAAAGTATTAAAAAAGAAACAAATTCCTATGTAAATATTCATATACATTAAAAAAGTGATGTGGCCTTACATACTTGTGATTTAACCAAAGAATATCAATATGTGTTTTTCCAAAATAATTACTTTACATTTAACATTTTCCCCCTTACGTAAATTCAGAGAACACCAAATTATGAAAGAATTAAGGTATTCATTCCTAAATGTAGACTGAAAATCATCTAAATATCAATACCTGAATTAACAGTAAGTTTGAGTCAGTCACTCTTATAAAAAGTAAAGGATTTATGGTTACATCTTAAAACATACTATTAACGATGAAATATTTCACTTTGTATTGAAACATGTTCCAAAATTGATAAAATTTAAACAATTTTTTGTGGGATTACTATTGTTTCATTTTACCATATAAATTAACCAGAGTTGCAAGTTTTATTGGAAGAAAACATTTATTACAGATTTTTGAAGTGTTCAGTAGCAACAATAACATTTTTATGGAAAGAATAGATGAGAATAGAAGATAAAGATCTGAAAAAGGAGAGTATAGAAATATACTGTCATTCAGCATACTAAATTAAAAAATCTTAATAATTAAAAAAACATAGCACAGGTGAGTGAATAAGCAGATGGATGGAAATAAAAACAATAAAAAGTCTAAACACATATGGGAATTAAGGTACAATAGAGAAAGACACTTCTATAAGTGAATAATAGTCAATAAATAGTTTTGAGATATTTGGACAAAATTAAATTAGAGTCAGATTTGAACGTTCACAATATGATAAAAACCTAATGGATCAAGGATTTAATTTTTTTTGTCAAAACCCTAAAAGAGCTTGAAGACATAATTGGGAAATTTCAACTTTAAGGTGGAAAGAACTTTGTGTGACCCTAATTCAGAAAGTATAAGAGAAAATAATAATAAATTCCACAATATAAAAGAAACTTTGTATGACAAGCTGCTTATAAAAATTAATAGGGCTGGGAGTTTAGCTCAGTGGTAGGGTGCTTATCTAATTTGCCTGAGACCTAAGCTTCAATCTCCAACACTATAAAAAACAAGACAAATGTGAAAATATCTGAAACTAGTACCACATATAAAAGGATAATTTTTCAAATGTATGAAGAATTCATACAAATTGATAAAGAACTTCAAATATAATAATAAAGTAGAGACTAAAAGGCTGTATACAGGTTACAGAAAAGAGAGTATTTTTAAAGCTTAGGAAAAGATGCTGAACTTCATTACTAGAACATAAATATAACTAAAATCATGCTAACATATAATTTTCTGCCTAAATATAGGCAAAAGTCCATTTTGACAATATAACACATTAAAAACAAAACAAAGAGTATGGGGAAATAGGCATTGTGTATAGGAGTAGAAACTGGTACAATTACAAATTATACGAGGGCAATTTTGCAGTTTGTCACAACTATAAATGTGCAGTTACTTCTAGAATTTATTCAACAAATATGCAAACATTGGGGAAAAATATTTAGTAGAAAAATATTTACTGAGGACAATGAAGATGAGTTAATCTTTTAGGAAAGATTAAAACAACACCAAACAACATGATCAAACAACAACAAACAACATGTTGTTTGGCAACAACAAACATGATTAAAGTTTTACTGGTAATAAATTATAGTACATTCATAAAACAAAAACTCTGTATTATAAACATTTTAAATGAATTTCTCTGGAATATTAAGATCTGAGTATTTAAGATGTGGAATGTTAAGATTTAAGAAAACAAAACCAATAAAAAATTGAGTATCTGTTAGCTCCAGGAAAAAAGTAAAATGGTAACACACTTGGGTCAGCAATAAATATTTACAACATAATAAAAATACTAAGTATGGGGCTGGGGATTTAGCTCAGTGGCACAGTGACTGCCTGGCAAGCGTGAGGTCGTGAGTTTGATTCCCAGTACCGGGGAAAAAACAAACAAACAAACAAAAAAATTAAATTAAATATTTAAGGGCTGGGGATATAGCTCAGTGGCATGAGCGCCTGCCTGGCAAGCGTGAGGTCATGAGTTTGATCCCCGGTACCGGCAAAAAAAAGGAAAAAAGTAGTAGAAAAATACTAAGTATGGACTTAACATAAAAATGATGTATCTTCAGTGGAAGGATGAAGAGAGAAATTTTATGAAAGATAACTACAGACCTTATCTATTATAATAGGAGGTGAACAGATACTATCTAAAATCAAGGGAGAGCAGCATGAACATATTATTCAGAAAGATGAAGATATACATTAGAAGAAACAGTTAAAAGAGGAAACTGAAGTTGCCTCTGAAGAGTGTGGACATATCTGTACGAATTTCGGGATGGAGAAATCAGAGAACTGTCTTTTAACATCATTTGATTTTTTTACACTATATATATATATACACATATATATATATATAAAATTTCCCCCCACCTCCACTCAGACAGGGTCTTGCTCTGTAGTCCAGGCTGGCCTTGAACTATGTAGCCTAGGCTGCCCTCAAACTCATAGCAATCCTCCTACCTCAGCCTCTGAGTGCTGGGATTACAGGTGTGTACCACAATGCCCAGCTTATACTATATTTTGATTTATATGGTAAATGAAAATATATGCAAATTTTTTATTCAATATGAATATACTTACTATGGAAATGCTGTTGAAGTAGGAGCTAAAACTGGAGGATTCTTCCAGAATTCATCCAACAGACTCTGAATAATTTTTCCAAGATCTGAGTGCATTGTAAACTGAAAGTTACCACAATACATGATTAGTATCACTTTTAAAAAATATTATAAAGTCTCATTGGTGACCGTTATTCTAAATCTTAACCTACTTTGAAGGTTAAGAATTAACATAAAAGTGAAAGATATTGTGTCAACTCAACATATAACAGTGATAAATAATTTACAACATTTCTTGTAGTTTGATACTATAAATATCTGGCAATTAGCAAAACAGGTTATATGTTCACTCAATCAATAATGTAGGTAAAATATTTCCACATTTCACTGTTTACAATTTGCGAGTTCAAAGGTAGATACTGAGAGTACATTTAAGTTACAGTCCTTCATGTTAACCAATCATCACGTCCAGACTTTAAAGCATAGTATTAAGTAAACATAGTATTATCAATTATATAATGTAAAATGCTTTTTGGGAAATTATTAATTCCAAAATGAAATCTAAACTGTATTTCATGTTTCTAAAACATTTAACAGAAAAGTAATATACTTGTTATATTACTCCGAAGTAAATTATAACATACATACATTGCTTACTAATGGAGAGGTAACGTATACTCCTTGTTTATCCATTAAGTGATGTCGTATTGGTGGATAAACACTGATCACTGGTTTTTCCTGAGGAAACTGTGGAGGAAGTAATCTGGTAAAGATGAAAAACAAAATCAATACCATCTGGTTAAAATCCTAAAAAAAAAGTTAAAAGTAAATTAAATTTTAACATTTTATATGGATTAATTATTTAGTAATAAGGGCTCTGTTATGGTTGTAGAGTTGATTGAAAATATATAACCTTCTTAATGTGAACACCTTCAATTACACAGGAGTTTTCTGACATTCCGATTAATGTTTTTCAAACACAATATACCAGCCTATACAAAAATCTCAGTTAAAAATTAGATCAGGCATTTATTTTAAGTTATTCATGCACAATCTGGCCATTTATTAGATCACAGGTTCTAGCCATATAGGTTTCTGGTGCTTTTTAAAAAAATTTTTGTTATGCTGTCAATGATTATTTCAGAATCTGTTCTATTTCTAAAGATTAAATAGATAAAAAGGAAAGTACTAGGATTAAAATATTGTATCTGTCATCATGCCTTGGTTCTACTTGACCTCTTCTAATTGTCCTAATTAATACCACCTTCCCAACTTTGAGGTCAACCACACGGTTTCAAGTAAAGTACATCTTAACACAATAAAAAGTGAAAAATTTAATCATTTTTTGAAATACTGCAAAATTGAAATTAGCAGGTGAAGTCTTTAAAAATGAATTTACTGAATATAAAACTGTGTTTTCCAAATCTCTTAAACTCAGCATATTTCCCTTTAAATTGCCTATGTTTCCCTGTTGGCAGCATTGTCAAGGAGAAAACCAAGTCACTTGTGGTGACTATAATCCCAACACTCGGGAAACTGAGGCAGGAGGACTGCCATGAGTTAAAGACCAGTCTGAACTACATACAAAGACACCAGTTCAAAAAAATAAGAAAAGAGGAAAGGGAAGAGGATGAGAAGAGGGGAGAGAAGGAGGAGAAAGAAGATGACAACCAAAGCCAAAGATTTCTAAACTAGTTTGGCAAAAGAGGCAATAAATGGCCTTTGGAATCAACCAATCTGAATTTGTATTCAGATTATGTTATTTACTAACTATGCATCTACAATTTGTCCTAATTTGCAGGGCTGCTCTGAGTATTCAAAAAGATCATATATGTCAAGTTAACATGGTTCTAATGTTCGGCAGAGTTATATATCCATGCTTCAATTTATTCACGAACGTAGTATTTAACGAGGCCTCTTATGTGTAGCCACTGTGCTAGACAATAAGGAGATGAAGATAAACACAGCATGGTTTGTTCTTCAAGTTAAGTGCCTTTTAAGAATTTTTATCTCACTGAATGAACGCTATTTTAGAGATTGAAGTTACTTAAAATAAGTTCACTTTAAGTAGCTTAATTCTAATAGCAACTAAGAAGAGAAAACAAAAAATTCTAAATCCTATTACATGAAAAACAGGATACAATTCTACTCACATATTAATGTTAATTGTCAGGTTGTTTACAGTGAACGGCAATCTATATTCCACATCTTTCTGTATTTCAGCTATACTGTAAGAGAATATTGAAAAGGTTATAAAACTATTAGTGTTAAAACAAATGTTAAAAGATGGAAGGAGGAAGGCAAGGAAGGGAAAGGAAGTAAAAACAATTAAGATACTGTACATATATATATATCAACTCCCCATAATGAACATAATCATTAGGTACTGTAAACATGTACTAATAAAAATTTTTAAAAAGAAATGAAAAAACTGAAAGATGCTGAGGAAAACAGGCAAAGAAAATCTCTTGTTATTAACAATAGTTTGATTTACTATCATTTTATCTAATTTATCATTAATAAAAGCAACTGTGAGCCCTTTGGTTAATGTAGGCCAGCAAGACATTGGGGTTTTGGTTATAACTCTGCCACTATTCAGCTATATAATCAGGTGGGGACATCTAAGTTTTCATAGCTTAAACTAAAAAGTCTGTATGAGTGTCTCCTGTGGTCTTATAATACAGGGTGCTGCCTGTTTTCTAGGAACAAATATTCCCTTTCTGAGTAAGAGAAGCCTGGTTTTATTTATTTATTTTTTGTGTGTGTTTTAGACAGGGTCTCGCTATGCAGTTCAGGCTGGCCTTGAGCTCACTCTGTACCCCAAGCTGGTCAAGAAGCCTGCTTTAATTTGGAGTAGTAATATTCCAATTTTTCTTGTCCTTTTTGTTGCTAAAGACTTGAGTCCTAGCAAATAAAATATATAGGGAAGTGTGGGGTGGGATTTCCAGGAAAGCACCTTTCATTACTGCAAATGAATTACACAGAATGAGCTTCACTGTGACATCTTCATACATAGATACCACATACTTTGATCGTATCTATCCCTCATTACCCTCCCTCACCTTCCTCTCCTTGAACCCTTTCCTCTTCTTAGTTAACCTCTTTACTGTCACGGTGGCTTCCCCCCTAGATTCCATATATGAGGTTTGTCTTCCTGAGTTTGGCTTATTTTCTTTAAAATGATGTCTCCAGTTTCATCCTTTTTCCCACAAATGTCATGATTTCATTTTTCACTAAGGCAGCATAATAGTCCATTATGTACTGGTATCACATTTTCTTTGCTCATTCATTGACAGGCTCTTAGGCTGATTCCAAAACTTGGCTATTGTGAATAGTGCTGCAATAACATGGGTATGGTATGCTGACTTTCATTACTTTGGATATATAAGAAATGGTATGGCTAGCTCATGTGGTAGTTCTATTTCTAGCTTTTTTTAGGAATCTCCATACTGGCTATATTAATTTATATTCTCACCAACTGCATAAAAATTCCTTTTTCCTCTCATCCTTACCATTAGTTTTTGTATTCTTGATTGTGGAGACATTGGCCAGACATACGTATGTGATGGATATGCAGAGATCAGGGATTTTTGGAGCCAGATGCCCAAAACCTCCCAGAGGGCATGTCTGGAGATTAAATACGTCTACAGGCTACAAGTCCAAGTTGGATCAGAACATACTGCCTTAAAGAATGAAGGTCTGGCCCATTCCTCTCCACACTAATTTATCACTTAGATTGGCCCTAAAGTCAATTATATAACAGTCTACCCTGACTTTCCTGCATTCTTACATGAATTCCTGCACAGAAGCACTTTTTTTGTAGTTTATTTTTGTTTCCTGCTTCTATCAATAAAAAGCCACAAAAGCTTCAGTTTGGGGTATCTTTGAGTTTCTCATCTCAGGTAAGGGTAGTTCACTATGTAGTGCAGGCTGGCCACAAACACACTGTAATTCTTCTACTTCAGCCTTCCAAGTGCTGTATTACAGCAATTTTTTCCGCCAGCAACTTTTCTACCCTTAACAGAAAGCCCTACTTATTGGTATCAAATTTCTGTGTTGATCAGCTTTCCATTACTGTGACAAATACCTAAAACAGATTAGCTTATAAAAAGAAAAGATTTATTTTGGCTCTCAGTTTTTGAGGTTTCAGCACCTCTACTTTTGGGGGCCAGTGGCAAGGTAGCACATCACAGTGATGGGAAGTCACATAATGATTCTCCTAGGAACAGACTGTGATTGAGTGGAAGGGGTGGGGCTACCATAATTCCCTTTAAGGGCGTGCCTTAATGCTAAACTCTCCGTTAAGATCCTACCTCTTAAAGGTGTTACAGCTTCCCAATTGCACTATAGGCTGACAACCAAGCCTTTTGGATTCCAGACCCAAGCCATAGAAGCACTTTAGGTTTTATGATTTAAAAAAAATTTTTTAAGTAGTATCATGCTTTACTGTATAAGCTCGAGTCAAAAAATTTGTAGCCTTCTTTAGCTTCAATAGACTAAGACATACCAGATTCTTGTAGAATTTTTTTATTGCAACAAGTTCTGATGATTTCCTTCCCCAAAGTTTTAATTACCAATACCTACAGGAGTTAGGTAATGCACAGGAATAAAGGCAGCTGTTTGTAGAACAGAAAACAATTGGAAATGGGTAAAATAGAAAGTGAGCAGTAAATTCCTGGCCAGCCTGGGATATATAATCAAGTTCAAGGCCCGCCTGCAATACATAAGAAGATCCTGTCTCAAACAAACAAAAAAGAGAAAGTGAGCAGCCTAGCAAAGGGGATTGCTACTCTTCGCTTGAAGCAAGTAGTTACATGAAATTATTGTCAGATATTTCCATTTTAAAGTGAGAGGGGAGAGAGGCTACACAGGAAATTTTTGTGCCTTTTGTCTAATTTTAGTGCTGTAAAAAACATAAACCCATTAAAAGAAAAAAGCTGGAGATTTGGATGTTTTAATGTGTAGTCCCAATTTAAATGTAATATATTTTTTAAAATAACAATATTTAAATGTAACATATTTAAAAAAGTATAACACGGGATTGGTCAAAACACATGCACATATCTTCTCATTACAAGCCTTCTATTATCAAATTTCTGTGTGATTGTTTACAAACTGAGAGTAAAACAAAGAAAAAGTATAGAATTTAGGCTTACTCCAAAACCCATGGGTTGAAGGGAGAAAGCCTTACAGCTGTGAGCAAGGGGTTAAGCTTAACAGCTGTAGGGAAATTACAAGGCTAAAGGTTTGGGTAATCAGAAAGAACACTATAATCCAAGAATCGCAGCTAAGAAACTACCAAAACAATTTTTCAAGACTATGGAGATTGACACTGCTACATCTCCCAAAGGTTCACACACGAGTTGAAAGTTTGGTCCCCAGCCTATCATGCTATTAAGAGCCGGGGAACCTTTAGAAGATGGGGCCTACTGGAAGGACGTGAGCTCTGCTCCTTGAGGAAATGTCCTTTAAGGAGATACTGGGACCCTGGACTCTCTTCTTTTCTTTCTTTGCCTCTTGACTACCATAAAAAGAGCAGTAGAAACCATGCAATCCCATCACATGGTATTCCTCATCACAGGTCCAAAAGTAATGGAGCACAGTGACCACATACTGAAACCTCTGACCCTGTGAGTCAACATAAAACTTTCTTCCAAGTTACTTATCTCAGGTATTTTGTCATAGTGATGGGAAGGTGATTAACAGACACTATTAAGATAAAAGTAAAACACAGTTGGCATTTACAGAACACCTAGTGTGTGCCAGACAATGCTCTGGAATATTCCAAATTTTTCACCTGCTTTGTGCTTTAGTAAACCCTTCTAAATAGGTACATTTCATTTGTGAGTTAACTCTTTGGAATGTCTTTGTTTTCTAAATGGAAAGTCGAAGTAGACCTACCTGAGACAAATGGGTTGCAGATAGGTTGTGAGAAATTCATAAACCATTAAGCTAGAAGCACGTGGAATAAGATGCAAAGGTTTTTGGCACACTGTTTCTGTTGGAAGGGGGTAAGGAATGTACTATGGGCCAATTATTCTTCTAAGTGTTTATCTGTATTATTTAAATATAAGAATCCTACGAGGGCTGGGAATGTAGCTCAATGGTAGAGAACTTACCTAGCATCACCTAGGTTCAATTACCCCCACTGCCAACAAACAAAACAAAAACCCTACATGATAGGAACCACAATTTGTGACTTTACAGATGGAAACTAAAGAATCAGAGTAACTGAGTACCTAGCCAAGAGCTCACAAGGCTAGCCTGTGTTAACTCCATAACTGAAATTCAGGAAATCTTTATTATAAAGCTTTTATTCCTCTATGTGATAGTGATTTTCTGGTTTCTACTTATACTCAGGCTAGTTCTGTTTTCTGTCTTTAAGACAATTATTATATCAAGGAGCCTAAGAAATGAACAGACTTTCACAGCTGAGCAGGGCAATAAGAGATCAAGTAGTCATTCCTCTCATTTTGGTGGTCATATGGCCTATGAAGGTTACATGGCCACCCAAGAATGCAGCGCTAGCTAATGACACATGTGTACCTCATGGCACCTTTCTCATGCCTACAACCATTCCTACAACCATTATGACTCTATTAGTTGTTCCAGTGTGAAAAATCAAAAAACAATTCTGATAAATAGCTTCACTCCCAAAATAGGTATTACTATTGAAAATAAAAGCAAAATAGCACCAGAATTATCCTGTAATTGACTGTTAAAATGCATGTAGAAGTTCTTTATCTGGAGACTCAAGTAAAAATGAAAAAGTGTATTTGTATAACTTTGAATATACACAATTATAAGTAATAATTATTACAACAGCTGCAGGGTGTTGTTTTAGAGATAACAAAATTTATAAAGAAGGTAATTAACTCTAGATATTGTGCAAGAAACCTAGATAGTTAGAATAGTCACTATTAAGACCATCAGTTTTTATTATTTTCTGAATACGGGTGTAATACATTAATTAACAACTTCACTTCTGAAGAATCTTTAAATACTGGATTTGTTGAGTGTAACCACTTGGATTATTTTCAACTGGAAGTAATTGAAAACCAGGGTGAAAATGGCTGTAACAGTAATGAGATATTTATCTTAAACAGTAAGTAGTATAGAGGAAAGGAGATCACAGAGTTAATTAATTTAGCAGCAAAACACTATCTTTTTATTCTACTCCGTTCAATAGCTTTCACTCAAAATCCAAAGAATTCCAAAAGTCCCATAACAAATCCAAAACATTACAGGTATTTCTCTCTCCCATCCCTTTTTCCTCTCATACATCTCTTTTTATTATTAAGAAAACATTTTCAACAACGCCAACAAACTTTCCCTCCAACTCTCTTTGAACAAAATGAGGTCAAGGCCAAATTACAGAACAAGGGGAAAAGGGTTGAGACCACCATCACTATTGTAAACAAACCACTATTTCCCTCTTTGGATTGAAAGAGCCCAACCTCAGCTATCTCTGTGATCCTGCAAAGAGGGTAAATGGAATAAAAATAGGTGCTTTTTCAAGAAGGCAAAGGAAATGGATTTGGGTCGGAAACCAACAGTTTCTCATAAAGTGAACACCAGGAAGTAGAAGAGACAGCAGAAGTAGTTATCTTCCTGAACATAGGTCAGATACGGCAGTGCTAAATTGAATAATGTGATAATTACCACCCAGAAGATAAATACTTGAGCACAGTCTACATAGCTTTCAGTTTCCATTTTCATAGGATGTTTTTAAAACATAGTATCACGCTTTGGTCACCTTTTTTGGATCATCTTTGATAGTTTTGCTCTGTGTACTACAGTACTGAAACTGGATAAAAAAAATCCGTAAAACTAACCTAAACTTTTAATGACACCTGAGGGAAGTGAGAAAGTAGTCACTTATTAAGGTAAGTAAAAATGAATTAATATCTCCTAGGGAAAGTGACTTAAACTCTATTGAAATGGATTTTTTCAGAGTTACAAGGAGCTGGAAAACAGGTAAGAGCTGGAAGGGAAAAGAAAGGTTAGGTTGAGTAAAGTTTACTCAGTAAAGCAGAAGAAAGAAAACTTTGGAAACTTTCAGTCAGGAGGGCTAGTGACATTACATTTGAAGAAAAAAAATGAATATGAAATACAAGAGAGGATGGCAGCAAACAAGAAACTACTGTTTTGTTTTGTTTTTTGTTTTTTTTTTTGAGACAGGGTCCTGATACACAGTTCAGACTGGCCTCCAACTCACAGTGATTCTCCTGCCTCAATCTCTTAAGAGGTGGGATTACAGGTGTGCGCTACTATACCCAGATGTCTATAATTTAGCAAGATTTTGTATGATTTACAAAAAATTGAAACAATCTTTTTTTTTTTTTTTTTGGTTTTTCTCCGGTACCGGGAACCGAACTCACGACCTTGCGCTTGCCAGGCAGGCGCTTTTGCCACTGAGCTAAATCCCCAGCCCCTGAAACAATCTTTTAACTTTTACACAGCACTTCAGAATAGCCAATCTTGGTGTGTTTGTACAGCAATCTTTGAACATAAGGTGGACAACTATTTTGGCTAATATAGCTACCTTAAAAGTATATGTCATTAGTTAAAAGGTAAAAGCGTACATTTTTAGAAGAATATGAGTGGGTAGATGGCAATGTTATTTTTTTCTGGGACTGTATAATTCTTTGAAAACTGGAAACAAATAATCTACTTAAATGTCTCCAGCATTATCTAAGCATAATTTGTAAATGTAAAGTATTTTAATAAAACTTTTATGAAAGAGCTTGTAGAACAAAATATTTAAAATTACACGTTCAAAACCCTAATATGTAGATAATGTCACAAATTCAAAATTTCTGGTTCAAAAAATAACATAAATGTATCCTTTCTGCATTCAACTCAGGGCTTTTTCTATCCTCTTTCAACTCCAAGAACTCCTTAGATGAACAGTTACTGCTTTACAGTCTCACTTTATTTGGGAGGCCAAAATTTAGATCAATCACTTTCCTCATTTCCCAGCCATTAGAGTATTTCAAAAATTCAATTCTAACCTCCAGGAGTAAAAATTTTCCAGCGCTAGTAATATTTATCAGAATATACCAAGGGCTTAAAAGCAGTTCATTCCAAAGGTGTGGTTTTAAAAAGTGTTTCTGCAACAGTAGGGCTAGTACAGTTAGTCTTCCAAGGTGACAACTTCTAAGGGTGCAAACTTGTTTGCTGAGTCACCTTATTTTATAATCATATTTTGTAAGAGTACCTCCTTGTGAGCACATTACATGATTTAGAATAAGACTGACCTATGCTGGAACTCAGCAAATAGTAACCCAAAGCTTGGAACTTCAGCATGCTGAGAACTTTGAACTAAAAGAGTGGAAGGTCTCAGAAGCAAAGTCTCTCTTTCTCCAGCCTCATATCCCTTCTCTCTTTTCCTCAGAACAGTCATAAAAAACAAACTTCCTCTTCTGCAAGGCAGGCAAAAAAACCAGAACTCTGTCTACCACAAAGCAAGCCATAACACGTAGACAAGCAAGGCCTTTTCTTTGTCTCCCTAGAAGATCCTTATTCCAAAGGGGTTCTGCCTGGTACTCCTACCTGGGAAGAAGGAATGCTACGCTGGTCACGCAGGATCTCTATAGACAGGTGTTGCAGTGCTTCCCCACTTCCATTTATTTCCATTATATCACACCCATTTGCCAATCCTATTTCTACAAAGTGTCCACTCCTCATAAGACCTAAGCGTGAAAGCAGTTTTTCCTCAGCTTTTGGATGTTCATTTCCGAAGGCTCCCATGCAAATAAAATTTTGGTGAAATAAATTTGTTGTGCTTTTCAGTTGTAAACTGTCTTCTGTTACAGAAACAATTCAATCAGTTGGGACCTCTATGGCAGGTGAGGAAAAGTTTCACATCTTTTATCTCCGCACTTGTAAGAACTTTGTGAACTTAATTTTTCAAAATAAAAGTCTCCAATAATAGCCTGCCACTCTCTTCTGTTAAACCCCCCCCCAGTTTCGCTTTTTGAAAATTCCAAACAAGAATAATTGAGACAAAGAATCAAGACATACCTAAAGCTGTCAGCAAAAGGCCTTATTTTAGCCAAACTGATTGTGCAGCAAATTTTTCTCGTAGTAGTACATTTAAAACTGTTCTAGATTATTACTTACTTGCTTGGGTAAAAAAAACAAAAACAAAAACAAAAACTGCAGAGTAACATAAAGTAGTCCGTAATAGCCAGTTCAATAGTAATTGCTCAATTTGCTCATGAGACACATTTTTAAATCTATGAAGAGGTTTTTAAAAGGGCTAGATTTTAACCATGTAGACATCTTTACATAAAACACAGGCTGAAGAAGGATGTGGTGGCGCACGCCTGTAATACCAGCACTCCAGTGGCTGAGGCAGGAGAATCACTGCGAGTTCCAGGCCAGTCTGGCTACAAAGTGAGCTCACGGCCATCCTGAACTGTATAGCGAGACCCTGTCTCAAAAGGGCAAAAAACTAAAACAAAACCTTCAAAATACAGGCTGTACAACTATTAAGTAAATATAATTGCAAAACTCATATAACATAATGCAGTTCTATTTTTTTATTTTTTGTCTTTTTGAGACAGCGTTCTCGCTATGCAGTTCAGGCTGCCCTTGAGCTCACTCTGTAGCCCATGCTGGTCCCAAGAACTCTCAGTGATCCTCCTGCCTCGGCCTCCAAAGTGCTGGGATTACAGGCATGCGCCACCACGCCCAGCCAAAGCAGTTCTACTTTTGAAAACCATCAGAGACCACAGATCTTTGCAATATAAAAGGCTACAACAAACCAGACGACAGCAAAAACTTAAAATAACTTAAACTGTAAAGTACTTCTAATCTGCCCACGATGAAAACCTCCTAAGAAGACAGAACAACCCAGATGAACATACAGCAATTCCCAAGGAAGGTCAAGAGTATTAAGGAAATGAGGAATGTACAGGCAGTTGCGAGATGGGGAGAGAGTATGGGACCAAGACAAGTTTTTCGAGACCGAGAGGACTGACTGTCACTTGAAGAATTCACTGATTAAAACGTGGGCTTCCCTTTGATGTCGCAACAGTTTTATCTTCCACTGTGCGGAACTTGGGAGATTACTCTTCGCCATTCTCTTGAGCCAAGTATATATAACATTTTAACAGTCCAGCCAGTGCTGCCTTCAGGTGCGCAAAGGGAAGGATGAGAGGGCTAGCGACACCGAGGGACGCCGGCCGTAGCAGACGGCGCGGTTACCGTCGGGGTCCGCGCGGCACGAAGGATGACCTAGGCAGACGCAGGAGCGCTAAGCGGCTGTGCGGCCGGGCGCGGGCGCGCTGCAGAGGCAGAGCGAGCAGGAGGCAGGAACGGGAGCGCGCGATGTCCGCCGCGAGGAAGCGGGGTCTACCGAGCGGAGGCAGCGGGGGAGCCGGGCCCGAGGCGCCGCGAGGGTGTGAGGAGCAGCCCGCCCCCCGCCCCACTCTCCCTGCAGCCGGAAAAGCAGCGCCCCGTCACCTGGAGTGCGAGCTGCGGAGCGACTCGATCAGGCGCTGCTTCTGCTGCTGGAGGCTGGTGAGGCCCCCGGGGGACCCGGCCGCGGAGGAGGCGCCGCTCTTGCTCAGGGGAAAGAGCCAGCTCATTCTCCCGGGGTCCCCGGGCCCCAGGCCCCAGAAGCCTCCGGCCTGCTCCTCCCAGCTGCTCAGCCGGCCGATCTTCAGAGACGGACGCGCGGGCCCAGGCGCCGGCTCCCGGCGCTGCGGGACGGCGTCCCCGCTAAGGAAGTCCGGCCGCGGCGCCGGCTTCTGGGGGACGCTCCACCAGTGCAAACAGCTGGAGAGGGCAACTTGCCTTCCGGGACGGGCAGCCCCAGCTTCGCGGCCCAGATGACCGAGCCAGCCAGTCAGACACAGCCTGCCGGCCCAGCACTCCACCACCCCAGCCTCCGTCACCGGCGTGCGCCGCCCCCCAGCGCGCTGCCCCACCCCCTCTGCGCGTCGCGTCATCATCTAGCGCCCCCGCCAGGACGTACGAGAAGCGACGACGCAGCGCGGTGCGGCGCAGCTCCGGCTCCCCTTTCCCCTTTGCTGGGTGAGAGGTGTCTATGGGGCACCCGCTGCCGCCGCCGGTACCGCCACCGCCGCCCCCGCCGCCGCCGCCGTGTGCTGTCTCTATGGCGAGGAGGAGGAGGAGGATCGCGAGCTCAGAGACACAAGTACATCCTGAGTTTGCCGCAGACATGCGGGGGGCAGAGCGGGCTGGAGAAGTAAAAAGAGGGCGGGAATGATGAGCCGAGGAGGGTGTGCGGTAGCGCCTACTGGAGAGCGGCTAGCGGAAGTCGGATCTTGGCGGCGGGCGAGGGGGGAGGGTAACTGGGGCTGGGGTATGTCAAGAGGTTGACGCGGGATGATGACGTAAGGGCTTTGTACCTGGGCTTCGTTGTGGGACGGAAATTGAGAGTGGAGGGCGGTGGCCTAGATCGTCAGGTTCTGGTATCTTTTCACTCAGCAGTGCTTGGGAGTCAATCTGGCCCCCGTAAATGTTATCACCGCCTTCGTACTGGCTCCTGGCCAGGGAATAATCTTGGACATGAATGCTTGTGTGCTGTTCTCTTGTTTCTTTGGGAGCCCTCGAGATGCTGCTTCTAGTAATGGGAAGACCTTTGGTGCCTTTTCAGGGCTTCTGGAACTCCCATGGGGAGAGGTGGTGGAAAGCAGGGTTAAGCTAGAGTATCTTTGTGTGTGTGTGTGTGTGTGTGTGTGTGTGTGTATGAGAGAGACAGAGAGAGAGAGAGAGAGACCTTTAGAGAACTCGAGGTTATTTTTGTGACTTTAGAGTTTAAGAAGACACAAAACTCTTCAGTTATGAATTTTCTTTTCGTTTTTTTGGTGAGAAATAAGCATTTGGAAATTCCCTAAGACGAATATGTTCGCCTGTATTGTCGTATACTACGAACTCTGAGTTTATGGACCAGAAGGGTGAGATCTATATTTGGTGTTCGGTGAAAATGGCTCAAATTTCTAGAAAATTAGAAATATTTAAATTCAGCAATTCTCTTGTCTACTTTTTGCACCCTGCGCTTAAGAACGTTCAAATGATCTCTGTGGCTGGCTATTACTTTTTTCTCAGAGCATTTAAACTAATTTTTCTTTTTTTACTGCGTGGTGGCACATGCTTGTAATCCCAGGAGGCTGAGGTGGGATCGCCAGGCGTACATACTGAGTTCCAGGCCATCCTGAATGACATACAAGAGCATGTCTTCCTCTTCATCATATAAAACTAAAATTAAAAAATCTAGAAACAGATGGTTTTTTATGCTGGGGGTGGATTGAACTAAGAAATTTTTAATATAATGGAAAGTTTAAAGAATAATTTGTACGTATGCAAACACTGAAATCATAATCAGGAATTGGTGCTGCTGTCCTTTTTTTCCCTACAAATTAAACAAGTGTGACTGTAGAGAAATTATTTTCTAAACTTTGATTTTGTTATGAATCCGAGAATTAGAATAACTTCTTTGGTTTTGCCAGGTTAATTCTATGACTTACATTTATGCAGCTAGTTTTTATTTTAACAGGTACATAAATAAAGGATACAGTATTTTATGAAACAAGTCTTCAATCAAGTATAACATTTTGATGCTTGGCGTCTAGACTTCTTTGTGTTCTCACTATGCCAGCAGCAACTGTAGATCATAGCCAAAGAATTTGTGAGGTTTGGGCTTGTAACCTGGATGAAGAGATGAAGAAAATTCGTCAAGTTATCCGAAAGTACAATTATGTTGCTATGGTATGCTCATGACCAAATCTTTAAAATGCTTCTTGTAAAGGGGAGGAAGAAGGATTCTTATTCTCTTCAACCCTTTCGGTTGATTTCAGGGATTAATCTTGAAAAAAATTACAGATGCCCTACACCCAAAAACCATCAGCAATATAACTATAATATGAGAAATTGGTCTTATTACTCATTGTAGTTAGGAGAAATGGCATTGGGAACAATGGAGCATGTGTTAGTGTGTTTATGAAGTAGTGTAAGTGGTTTTGGGAAAGACAAGGGAGCAGGGCTTACTGTGGATTGGATGCTGTCACCAAACTGGGTAATTATATGCTTGAGTGTTTTAATCTTACTTGGAATAAGAAAAGACTAGAGCGAGGCTAGGTCTGTAGAGATGCAACAATAGTCACTTCTTTAGGTAGGAGTAGAGATTTGGTCATTTTTGTAGTTTGGACTTTTTTGTCCTTTCAGACATCCCCACAGAACGATCACATCTCATATTGAAGTTCTGTGACATTGTTGATGTTCAACAGGAGAATATCAGGGGCTTCCTCTGAGCAGCGTATCAGTTCTTAGTAACATCAAGGCCTAGCTAATAGTATCATATGAGCTCTTGGAAGCCAGGGAGCCCTGAAATTCTTTCTTTCTTCTTTTGTTTTAAATCCAGTCTCACAGTGAAACATTGTTGTCTACAATTTTTAAAACACTATTACTTGTCTACAATTTTTAAAACACTATCTCTGGACCTCTGAACACTATTGTATTTTTTTCTTTTTTAATTTGGAGAAAAAGGGGCTGGGGATTTAGCTCAGCGGCAAAAAGCGCCTGCCTGGCAAGCGCAAGGTCGTGAGTTCGGTTCCCGGTACCGGAGAAAAACAAAAAAAAAAAAAAAAAAAAAAAAAAAAAAAAAAATTTGGAGAAAAGTGTTTTTTTTTTTTTCTTGAGCCGTTCTTTCCTTTCCCCCTCCTCCTTTGTGCCCCTCCCTATTTCAACATTTTCTTCTATTTCACAATACCAAATGCACATTTTGGTCCTTATTTACACTTACAGTTTCTCACACAAGAGAAACTGTGGTGTGTAAACGTTATTGTAAAGCAACCCTTCTTTTACACGTGCTAATAATTCATCCTAGACTTTATGCAGGTTTTTTTGCTTGTTTTTGCTTTATTGTACTTTGTGAGCCTGTTGCAACTACTCTTAATTTTCTAGGTAGACTAGATTATAGATTCCATAAAGCAAGGGGTTAGTGTCATTTATCCCTTTTCCCCTCAACACCTAACAATCTGTGAAGTACCCAGTAATTGGTTGTTGAATTAGACTGAATTTAGAGAAGTTTTAATTGCTTTATTGTTTCATGTTGACTTGCTGTTTAGTTGTTGTTTTTGTTTTTTGTGGGTTTTTTTTTTTTGAGACAAGATCTTGCTATGTAGTTGAGGCTGTCCTAACTCACTATGTAGCCCAGGCTGGCCATGACCTTGTGGCAGTCCTCCTGCTTCAACCTTGAGTGCTGGAATTATAGGCTTGATGCTTAGTTTTTGGTTTTAGCTATCTTAGTTTGAATTCTAATACTTACCAGATAGAAGTTTCTATTTTTAGTAGAAATAAAAATAAATATGCTGTGTTGGGGAGGAGTGAGATGATTGGTGAAATTATGAATATTTGTAAATAGGTAGTGTTCTACTTAAAGATGAATTTAGAGTAGAACTTGTTTTCTTTTGGAAGAGGTATTTTCTTACCTGGTGGAAGTTTATAGTTCTCTTGATTTCTCAGATGATAAGGGATAACTTCATTAGTGAAGTATTCATATCCTACAAGAAGTTGTGAGTGGCATGCAATTTGTAAATTTTTTTGTGAATTATGGAGAGAATGTTGGTTTAGTCAAAGAAATTGGGAGGCTGATGGTCCTTTAAATGCTTTTGGTGTTGAGATAAACTTGGTCTCACAGTTGTGAACCACTGTGTTTTCTACTCTTTAACCAGTTCTTCACAAAGGTTGTTTTAGTATTGGAATACTGTGAGCATAATTTCACATACTCCTTGGGAGACACGATTTCATGATATTTCTCCTCTCCTAGGTCTAGAGTAAGTACTTGGTTGTATTTATCCCATATGTCTTATATGTACTGTTTATTGGTAGCATATTTAAAGTAAGAAAAGACCATTAAGTTTAAAGAGTTTTATGGTATTAAGAAGTATTGTGCTTCTTAATTAAAGGGTACTTTATTTACTACTAATTAGACATGAATATATAGAATGTCATCTATAACAGGATCTTTTAATTTGAATCCAAACTTCTAGGAATATGTACTTCTGACCTCTAAGTAAATAATGAATCTTGAAATTGTTTTACAGGACACCGAGTTTCCAGGTGTGGTTGCCAGACCGATTGGAGAATTCAGGAGCAATGCTGACTATCAGTACCAACTATTGCGGTGTAATGTAGACTTATTAAAGATAATTCAGCTAGGACTGACATTTATGAATGAGCAAGGAGAATACCCTCCAGGAACTTCAACTTGGCAGTTTAATTTTAAATTTAATTTGACGTAAGTAGGAAATGAATATATACCCAAGCCCTTTTTTTTAAGTTTAATATTAGGAATTGTAAGCGCCTGCCTGGCAAGCGCAAGGTCGTGAGTTCGGTTCCCGCTACCGGAGAAAAACCAAAAAAAAAAAAAAATATTAGGAATTGTTTACCTTAAGTATAGTGAAATTCGAAGTGACTTTGGTATAGTTATCCCATAAATATATAAAATTTCAAAAGCATAGGTTTCCTTTTAATTATGGGATTTAAAAAGTCCAATTTATGAAGAATTTAAATCTCAAATAATGAAAGTTTTTAAACTAAAAATACTTTTGTTTTTTGAGATACAGCTCTGTGTAGTTTAGGCTGACCTTGAACTCGTTGTGTAGCACAGGTTGGCCTCGAACTTACAGCAGTCTTCCTGCCTCAGCCTTCCAAGGGCTGGGATTATAGGTGTGCAACACCATGTCCACCAAAAATTCTTTAATTTTATAGATGCTTATTTTTTAAATATGACTGCCTTTTTTTACGGAATTTGGAAAACTTTTTGTGTTGTGATTGTCTCCTTGAGATGTTGAGGATTGGACCTAGGGCTTCATGTATGCTAGGCAAGTATTCTACCAGTGAACTCCATTTCCAGCCCACAAACTTTGGGTATAAAAGTACTGCTTGATAGAAAAAATAATTTTGAAACATTAATTTTACTTTTAAACCTTGTGTCCAATTTGAAATACAGACTTTTGTGTTAAAATATTCATTCCGCTTGTGAAGAGATTTTCATTATAGTCCTATTCCAGTTACTACATTTCAAACGTAGTAAGACATTTCTTAGACATTTGGGTGCATTTTTTTTTTCAAGTCAGTGTTATGTAATTGTTGTTTCCATGGCAAATCAGAACCATGATTTACATGCAGAATAATAGTATCCTGTATTTCTAATATCACAGAATCAAATCTAAATTCAAGCCCTGGGTCTAAACTTAGTTTCCTGAGTCATAATCCTTAGTGATGAGTGGAAGTCATCTTGATAACTATTGGACATTTGGAATATTTTGGGGGCAAGTCCATTTACAAATGGACTATTGAGGAAATAAAACGCTCAATATATTCTATGTAATTGCAGTATTGCAATGTCTTTGACAGTTTGTATTTGTATAATTTGATCTTAACATCTGATTTGAAAAATAATTTATTGACCAATTAAGAGGTAGTATCAGTGTAATAATTCTTTGTTCCTGTTTGTCAAATAACGTGCTATTTCAAAAAGCTATGAACAGCAGAGCTGATGATTTTAGAGGGCAGAATTGCCACAGGTACATTATCATAGCTTATAATTGGATTGTGTTTAGTGTGCCTCTTTTACTCTCTCTAGATCATTGATGGCAAACCTTTTAGAGCTTTCAGCGATAACAAACAGCCCACTGTGGCACATGTGCCACAGGTTCACCACTGATAATAAAACTATAATAGTAATCCAGTATATAGTACTACAGTATTTCTCGACAACCTTGTAAGAGAAGGGTACAAAGCCCTGATCTCCGTTATAAGTGATGATCTTTTACAAATATTACAGCTCTGAACCAGTGTGAATTACCTTCTATCCTTTTTCTCTAATGATAACCCTTTTCCTTAAGTACTCCTTTGTGTTCCATATTCTTTTTTTGGATAGCTTGGATAGCTGGTCATTAAAGCATTGTTTTATAATTAGATACTTTTGTGATGTTAGTATGAGTAGGAAGTTACTCATGAGTGTCTCAATTTTGGTAAAACTGAGGAAACATTTTTGTAGGAAACATTTTTGTTTTAATAATAGTGGCTTTCTTACTGCAGTCTCTAAGTGACGTTTTTTCACTCATTTTTTTTCCCCAAGAGGAATATAGTTAGTTTTACAGTAAGGCCCCGACTTGTGAACATGCGAGTTTTAAACTTGCACAGCTATACTGTCTTAGACTCACTCTGTCGGCTTATGAACGAATCTGGTTGTTTGAACAATTCTCCTGGAGTAGAAATTGTTCATAAGTCAGGGACTTAACTGTACTACCAAGTTTTACTACCGTTTACACTGATGTTAGTGTCCTAGGGTATGGTTAAGAAGAGAAAACAAGTGAAAAAATGAGAAGTCATTTGGAAAGTAAAACCAGTACTGCCAAATGTGGAGAGAGACCACCAGGAGCATCATCTTGAATATGTCGAAGAAAGATAAAGATTGACCTTTTAATGAATGTGTCACCTGCTGTTTTCCATCACTCTTCTGTCTGCTTTCTGTGTTTATGAACTTTGTGTACTCAGTTTTCACTTTGGGCCAAGTCAGGATTACTCCTAAGAATTCAGTATTTAAACCATACCTTGTTCTTCCAGATTTTACTGGATGTAACTATACAGTTCCTTATTTATTAGCTATAGATACAAAGATGAGATGGAAAGCTGCTTATGGTTATTATTTAAATTTCATTAAGAATATACTGTATATTGATAGTTCGAAATTACACAGAATTAAAATACTGAAATCAAAATAACATTAATTTCAAGTTTTAATTATCTTGATATTTAATGTTCTGAATCTTAAAGACATGTCTAAGTAACTTATGGGTTAAAATGAAACATGAGCAAATTTTTTTTAATACATAGAAATGATTTACTTTTACTTTTCTTGATATTTATATCACTATAGTTACTTATTGTCGACTTAGAAATAAAATTATATAACTTCTTATGCTTCTTTTAAAGCTAGGGAAAGTTGGGTTCATTTCTGCTGTGTTGAAGTACACACTGGTTCACCTGAGGAGTATAGTGGCTGCTACAGTGTTCTAAATAGTGTTGGCTTCCATGGTCTGTAGTAAAGTGAAGTTATGGCTACCATAACTGCATGTATAGGCTAAACATGTTAGTGTTACTCTTGTATTCTGTTTTTCCTTCTTATTATCCATTTGGGTATTAGGGATTCTGCATGAGTTAAACATTGTTCATTTGGCTGGTTTGGATTCTCACTGTGAAGACTGGACATTTTACATCAAAACCTGTGGATTGTACGCTTGAAGAGACAAGGGAAGTTAGATTGTGACAAATTGAGATTGTGAATGATGAGATACATTCACTAAAAATTTTGGTCTTATAAAAATAGCATGCTTTAAGAAAATCTAGAAAATAAAAAACATAAAGAGATGACTATTACCAGTTTCCTAGCATTTCCTCCTAGTTGTTTTGCAACTGTATTTTATTACATTAAGAATACGTCATCTGTATGTTATTGTGAGCATGTTACACTTCTTTCTCATGTATTTGGAGATCTGCATATATCATGAAATGGCTAGTCATTTGCTGTGGTTGGACATTTAGGTTGTATACTTTAAATTTTAAATCACTTACTGTGCTTTTCAGATGATGAGCCTCTGGATACACAGATGGTTCCTGACTTAAGATGAGTTCAGCTTCTACTATTTTAATTTATGAGTGTAGAATGGCAAAATATATTCAATATAAACCAGACTTTGAGTTTTGATTTTGATATTTTCCCTAGCTAGCAGTTATACAACATGACACTGATGCTCTTGCAGTGCTGGGTAGCAGGAGCAAGTGGTACTTCTCAGCCAGCCATGTGATTGTAAGTGTAAACCACTGATACTGTATGGTGTACTGTGCTGCTAAGCTATGATTTGTAGACTAGATTGTTAAATTCATTTTCAGCTTACCTTTTAGGCTTATGGGTTTGTTGTGAATCAACAAATGTAAATCAATAAGCTGTACACTTTCATGTACTGTTTAGGTTATTTTATTAGAAGGAAAAAGCTAAATCCTAATACACAAATATTTTTAAGTTTCATTTATTCATCCAAAGGATTGGCGTACTTTCAGAATTCTTGATATGCTTTGAATGCATGCATATGCAGTTAGAAAAAGATGGAATGGACACTATTTTCTGCAAAGTTATGTGTGTTGTCCTGTTCTATCTGAAACATTAGCACATTTTGAAAAACTTGTTTTAACTTGGAGAATGTTTTCTTTGATAACCATCATTGTATTGGTACTAATTTTTTTGAAGCTTGCAAATCATGTTTGTTTTCATATCTTTCATAGCCTTTGTGGAATTTTTAACATCTTTGTTTTATTAGTTTATTTGAGCTTATTAAATATTAAGATTAATCATTTGTGTTTTTGTGACTATCTGTAATTCCACTTTGTATTTTAACTAATTTTTAGCATAAGTTTAAGTATACTGGAGTTTATTTTTTTAACAAAGCTAATTTTACTTTTAAAGGAAATCATATGAGAGTAAGAAACCAGTTCTGAAAGTACTTTATAAAACCTTTGGGTGGGTATTTATGTGAGCCAGAACTATTTGAGATTATGGGGAACTCGTGTGCTTAGAGATGTGAATTTTTATAGTAGGCTAGGTTTTTATTTATAGAAAGAGGTATTTTAGGGGCTGGGGATTTAGCTCAGCGGCAAAAGCGCCTGCCTGGCAAGCGCAAGGTCGTGAGTTCGGTTCCTGGTACCAGAGAAAAACCAAAAAAAAAAAGGTATTTTAAATACATTCACTGACTTCAGGACACATAGTTGAAATAGTTTGTCTTTAAGATATTGCCTGAGGATAGCAGTGTATCCCTGGCTTCTTGAGAAAAACTTAGATTTTTATGGGGTTATTGTTCATGTTCAATTGTTATAACTGGTATTTGTTACCTTAAACTTTAGTAATTGATTAATCTTTAGTGTTGGGAGTGATCACATTATTTTTCATAATTATTCTGAATAGAATGATCTAATAATCAGTGGACAAACACCAGAACCTGCATGTTTGTATGTTTTGATAACACAATATTTCCATTGTCTTTCTGACGTTAGCACATTTTAATACATTGCTAGGATTTTGAGAGTAGGAAAGATAGAATGAAAAGGTTTAAAAGTTTGAAATGGTACTATTAGAGATGGTCTACTCTTGAATAATTGACTCAAAACAATTATAAAATTTCCTTTACTACAGGAAAATTTCTTTATCATCTCTGGAGATTTAACTGTAGATTTCCAACTTTGTCTTTATCACAGGTTATGTATTACAAAGTATGAGATCGGTCCATATTAGGAAACACACATTCCCACGTAATTTAGATGAGAGTACTGTACACAGATTTGTCTGAATTAAGCTATGTGAACTATGTAGGAAGAAATAACTTGCACACATATCTTTAACAGTTACTTGATTATAAAATGTCCATCCAGGTGTACTTTCAGCCACAGTCCTGATGGATTTTGCATCTTTTGCATCTGAATATTAAAGTCACAATGGCTAGTTTTACATAGTTCCCTATGGGGTGAACAGAGGCTTGGAATAATTGGTATCACCCTTTTGAGATTTCCCATCATCTCATTAGGGGTAGGCCATCCTGTCCCACCTACTGAGACTAAGACCACCAAGACTAAGACTAAAGACAAGACTAAGACTGCAGATTATAGACCAAAGTTAATGATGTCACCTTTATATCCTTGCTACCATTAGATCAATATTACCTAAGCAACTATACTTGAAATCTTATTGGTTGATCGTATTTGTGACCCACATTGTCCCCGCCTCATGATTTTGCTCTATAAAACTTCTGAGAAGTGGGCTCATCGGCAGCCCATTTGGGACCTTTCCTACCTCTCAGGAAGTATTCCTGTTCGCCATTCCATCTCTCCAATAAATTTTCCTACTCTTAAAATGCCCATTCAGGTCTCTCACTTGGGAATTGTGAGTCAGTAAGTCAGGGACTTCAGTGGGGTTGGGAACCATATTTTTGGTAAGTCTCTGGGTAATTGTTACCTTTAGGCAAATTTGGTAAATACTGATTTTAGTAAAGCAGCATTCACCACTTTATCCATGTATGTTCTGATCTGGTGATATAACACAATTATATAAGATTGAATGCCAACAAAAAAATCACTACCTTTTTGAAGCTTAAATTGTCATGGGAGAAAGATAACAATTTAAAAGTAATTTGAACATACGTTCAAGAGTATTGTGAGCCCAAGGGAAAACCTGTTGGCGCTTTTGGTTGAATATGGTTGCTAACGCATGCCTCACTGGGCACTGGGCCATGATGATTGACAGTCTTACTTTTTTAAGGTATGTATTTTTAGTATTGTAAAGCCAGTATCTGTTAACTGAAAAAGATTTGTACCGTGTTATACTGTATATTTCCAAATGTTTCTCCGGTGGAAACTGTGATTTAAAGTGATGGTTGTGGTTCCTCTCTGTGTTTCTCTCGTTAGCTTTGTTAGTTTTTGAGCCAGTTAGAAACAAGTTGATTTCATGAAAGAAAACCATAAAAATACTCCCTGGTCCATATTTCTTTTGCTATAACTAAGTTTTTTTTCTTTTCTTTTCTTTTTTTTTTAATTTCCTGGTCTAATTAGTTTTATTAAAACTTTTAGTAGAAATTTCTTTTGCTAACAGCGGAAGCCAGTATTCTTTTTTATTTTTTTTGCGGTACCAGGGATCAAACTCACGACCTTGCGCTTGCCAGGCAGGCGCTTATGCCACGGAGCTATATCCGCAGCCCCGGAAGCCAGTATTCTTAAATTTAAAAATAAAAAGTTAAATGGTGAATCCACGAAACACATTTTTATTCTTAAAAGCACATATTTGTATTTTGGTGCCTTTAATACTTTAGATACCTACAGAAATTAGATGGTTTGGAAATTAGAGAAGGCTTCTGTGGCTTAAATGAAATCTTGAAGGATGAGTTTGTATTTAGATTTCTTGGCTTAGTTTGAAATCTAGGATTAGGATTGTTGGAAGAAGACATTGCTGTTAGAACAGAGTCCTTAAACAACTGGCTGCTCATTGGAGCCACTGGAAAGGCTTACCATTTGTGAAAGGAGGCATCTCCCTTTTCTTTTAAGATGGAATGTAGTGTAATCAGGCACATGAGATGTTTCCCGTTTGATGTCTCCTTCCTGGTTCTGCTGAGAGCGTGAGAGATGGGCGTAGTCCCTCATAGCTGTGGCTGCAGCTCCACCTGGGAGCATTAAAAGGGCTGCTGAGACTGAGAGCCCCTGAAAAGAGCGTGTCTGTCACTTGGCAGTGATGGCCTCTGGTGAGTAGACGGCTTCTTTTAAACTGAGTTGTTCATATGATGTGTAGAAGACTAATGGAACTAACGGAGCTGAGTGTTGCATTTTCCTTGTATAGATGTAAAGCTTTGGAACAAAGAAACCGAAGCCAGTTCTGTTTTCCAGCATCATAGTTGTAGATGTAAGTGGGAGAAAAACCTTCTGTTTGAAGTAATGGCACTTTTAAATGTCTTTCTCTTTCTCCTGCCAGGGAGGACATGTATGCCCAGGACTCTATAGAGCTACTAACAACATCTGGTATCCAGTTTAAAAAGCATGAGGAGGAGGGAATTGAAACCCAGTACTTTGCAGAACTTCTTATGACTTCAGGAGTGGTCCTCTGTGAAGGGGTCAAATGGTTATCATTTCATAGGTAAAAAAAAGATTACTTTGAAAGTGGCATTTGTGTTTCCATCTTGTACCTTCCTCAGACTTGTGTTGGTCTTTTATATCAGCAATTTCAGGCGTAGTTCTAGAAAGAACTGACTGCTATGTAGTTGTCTCCTGCCGCTTACAGGCTAACATGGGATTACTTTAACCTGCAAGAGGCAGTACTGCTTAGTGGAAAGAGTACCGGCTGAAAAAATAGACCTTGGTTGAAGTCCAGCAATGCTATTGACAGCTGGTGTCATCTAGGGTTCTTTAACATATCTAAGCCTTAATTTTTTGTGTTTGTATAAAGGAAACCATTCATTGAAAATTGCTTCTTATCTACCATGGTCCAGTCACTGTGATAAACTTTTAAGAAGCTATGAACAAAACAGAGTAAAATCTTGCTCTTCATGCAGTTTATATTCGATCAAGGGCACACCTTTTCTTTAAATGATCTAATTTATAGTTATTATTTAGTTCTGGGGGTGTTTTGGTATTACGAATCAAACTCAAGACCTTGCGGTCCTAGGCAGGCGCTGTGCTGCTAGTTTGTTATACAGTAGTAATGCAGTCAAGAGAAATAGCAAAGAGAACGCTAAGGTTGGGTATGTTGGTGGACTTAAAAATTTTTCTACGAAGTGGCAGGGAAAACTTCCCTGAGAAGAAATACCTTGCAGAAATGCTTTTGTTGTCAGTAATAACATATTTAAAGTGTGTAATAAAAGCATTTTACACAGAGTAAATTCTCTGTAAGTGTTGGTTGTCAGTTCTTAATGAAACTAGAACACTTAAGAACATTCTAGAAAAGAAATAAATTCAGTTATATAAAAGTAGACTTCATGGTATGAGAAACTTTTTTGTACAAATAAGCTAAATTGATAGGGGCTAGTTAATAGGGGCTGCAAGTGACCTTGGAAGTGATTTTAAAAAGCATTATGTGACGTAGATATTAATGCTTTTAAACTTGATTCCCTTTGCACTAAGTTTAAATACATGTGTCCTGCATGCTTTAGAGTTTTCCGTGGTTACAGTTAAGGACTATTCTTACTGTAAACTTAGGTGTAGCACTAAGCAGTCATTTTTGAGTTGGAGATACTGAATATACTTGTTCTCACTTACCATCTCTGTTCTTTACTTAAAGTTGTATGTCAGGAAACAAGACTTAAGGAACAGTTATCTCTGTTACCTTCAGGAACAGTTTTTGGTTCTTTCTGGATTTCTACTCATGAGGATACAAGACAGCTAGGAAGCATATTCTATGCTTTGAATATATATGACATCGTTTTATTAAAAAAAAACTCAGCAAATATTATGTGCAAGCCAGTGGGTATTGACATAAATAAAACCAGATAGGGTTTATGTCTTCTTGTAGTTTAAACTCTATATTTAAATGTGGTATATTTGGGGCTGGGGATTTAGCTCAGCGGCAAAGCGCCTGCCTGGCAAGCGCAAGGTCGTGAGTTCGGTTCCCAGTACCGGAGAAAAACAAAAAAACAAACAAACATAAATGTGGTATATTTTAAAAATTTCCAAGATATGATAAGATTTTATTCCACTAAATATCATTACATATTCTTTATATATTCTATTTCTAGTAAAGAACAATCTTTCACTAATAGTAAGAAAAAGCCATACTGACTTACATTACTTCCTTGCAAACTGTCATAAATTTGTTTCTGCTTTGTGTGTGTGTGTGTGTGTGTGTGTGTGTGTGTGTCTTCTTGAGACAGGGTCTCACTATGCAGTTCAGGCTGGCCTTGAGCTCACTTTGTAGCCCAGGCTGGACTCGCAACGATCCTTCTGCCTGAGCCTCCCAAGTGCTGGGATTATAGGCTTGCACCACCACGCCTAGCTGTTTCTGCTCTTTAATGCTTATACTTTGATGTTCCTTAATGATCTTTTAACATTAAAGCATCCACTCGCCTTTTCAAATTAGAAGTAAAATTCTGAATGTAAATAGGAATTTTATTTTGTATCCCCTCCACAACATGTTAGTAACATCTCATCAAGTAATCATTGAGTTCCAAGTATATACAAGGGGAAAAATTTTTTAAAATGTGATTCCTGTCCTTTAAACTAGTGCAGCCGGGCAGAGTGGCACACACCTGTAATCCCAGCACTCAGGAGGCTAAGGCAGGAGGATGTTGAGAGTTCAAGACCGGCCTAGGCTACAAAGTGAGCTCAAGGTTAGCCTGAACTGTATAGCGAGACTGTCTCAAAAGACAAAAAGAAAAGAAAAACCAGTGGAGAAAACAATCCATGTACCCTTGACAGGTAGTACAAGAAAACAACTGTGCCTCAGGACTGTGGAATATGCTCTTCAGAGAAGACTTGCTCTCAGAGGTCCTAAGCAGAAAGGCAGTCAGGGCAGGGGGCGGGGTGTGGAACGCGTCTGGGAGTACAGAGTTTGAAAGCAATGGAAAAGGCCAGTAACGGAGAGAGGAGTGTGGAGTTGTATGTGCTGATCTGTAATAGTTCTGAGCCTTCACCATGTCCACGTGTGTGTACAGACCTTTCCGTTAATAATGTCTTTTGGAGAACCAAACTAAGATGGCAGTGGAATTGTGAGGGGAGAGAGTATACTTAGTATTACAGTCAGGAGAAGTGGAAAAAAATTTTTGTTTTGGTTAGGTTCTTACTCTGGGCTTTTACGTTACTACCTTATACAAAAGGTGGGAAGATTTGCATTAGTTTTGCCTTCCAAATGCTAATTCTCTTGCTAGCTTTGACACTTTCACCAAATTTCTATTCATCTTTATTTCCCCATTTCCATAGTTATTTATTTATTTGTTTATATTTTGATACTTTCGTGAGCAGTTTGGTACTCCTTTCAGTATTCTCTTTAGCATCAGCAAAATAGTGACTACAGACTTGGGTTGGTACTGTCCATCTGTATATCGAGTAATAAGTTTTTAGTACTCTGTAAAATGATAGTATTTTTCCCATTATACTTGTGTAAAAATCTTTTCTGTCCTTGTGTGCACTTTGTTTTCCTTTGGGTTGATTTCTTTTATGCCTGTTGTGACTTGCTTAAAGTTTATATCAGAAAAACATGTTATTTCATCTCCATAGTATTTATGTCTCTTATTTATATGTTTCCATACTATTTGTATATCTCTTATATGTCTCTTATTTATGTCTCTTTTTTAACCCTTTTCTAGTGGTTATGACTTTGGCTATTTAATCAAAATTCTGACCAACTCTAACTTGCCTGAAGAAGAACTTGACTTCTTTGAGATTCTTCGATTGTTTTTTCCCGTCATTTATGATGTGAAGTACCTCATGAAGAGCTGCAAAAATCTCAAAGTAAGACTTCAAGTAACATTACATGCAGTCAGCACGCCATTCAGACCAAAGTAACTGACATAAAATCGAAAGTCAGATTTTTTTAAATCATATTTTAAGTTTTACATTGCTGTTGTGATTCTTTCTCCTGGGTAAGTATAGTCATAGGCAGTTCCCTTTCAAAGGTTCAGTGTATCTTTGCAGGAAACATTTTTAACAAAAGTCAAGCTCAGTGTCAGCTTTTTGTTAATTGCTTCTGAGATTGAAAATCATGAACCAGAACAGAAATGTGAGGACCACAGGCTACTCAGATGCATAGAAGTACACATTCTCACTCTGTCCAAACACATGTAATCTTTCCATTTGAGGTAAAATTTGAATTGGCCAGCAGTGGGCAGATATACTCAGTAGTTTGGTAAATACTTTTCCTTTCAGCTTATCTTGATAAGAGATTTTTTTTTACCCCCTCCTTCCAAGATGTAAACTTTGTTAGGCATAAGTGCTATAGGCAATATGTTAAGTGCTACCTAAACACAAGGTACATTTTAACACCATGTGACATGCATGAAATATTTTTTTTTCTCATGTTAATTCTTTCAAAAAGACAGTTTCTTTGTTAAGGAAAAGTACCTCTTCAGTTTAAGTACACATTTCACCTGTGTGTTTAGGCCCCTGGAAACACAGTGATTCTTTTATTTATTCACTTTTAGTATATGTGTTTAAGCTACAACTGAAAAAAGAAACAAAAACAGATTTGGACAGTGTGGTTGCTTTATAGAGACTGCCTTGTCCCTTGGGTGAAACCAAAGTTGGTAGTTTTCTTATGACCAGGTTTTAGCAAAGTACAAATAAAATTATACTTTTAGGAGATGGTAAGGACTTGTAAGCAGAGAGAAGCAGTTGGGAATTGAATAAAGAAACTTTACTTTTTTTTTTTTTTTTTTTTTTTTTTTGGTTTTTCTCCGGTACCGGGAACCGAACTC
>NW_004955463.1:301342-350196 GCF_000276665.1 Chinchilla lanigera
TTTTTTTTTTGGTTTTTCTCCGGTACCGGGAACCGAACTCACGACCTTGCGCTTGCCAGGCAGGCGCTTTGCCGCTGAGCTAAATCCCCAGCCCCAAGAAACTTTACTTTTGACAAAACAAAATTAGAAGAGTTTGCCTATAATACAGGATATCTTCCTAAAACTAGGAAAAGGCTTAAGAAAGATTATTTTGTGATTGTAGTCGCTGACAGTAGCAGTCTTCTGTGTCATTTGAGGGGACTTCAAGGAAATTTATATTTTTACTACTATAGAAACTCAGCCTACCCTACAGAAGTTACCCTTGCTGACAATTCAAGCCCTCTGTGTTTCAATCTGGCTTTGTAAACATGTTTTAAAATTTTTATGTCTGTGTAGTAACAGTTTTCAGGAACAGAATGCCAAATTTTTGCTCTTACATATTTGTGGGAAATATCCAAGAAGACCACATACTCCAATTATGAGCTGTTACTGGTATGTTAAAATTTAGGTTGTGACAAGGGCAACCATACTGTTCAGTTGTATTGTGTTCTCCTAATCAGCTGGCAATGAGACCTAATCCTCATGCTATTTTTAGCTCAGAGGCAACTGCTGTGTGCAGCCCTGTCTCAAGCTGTGATGTAGTGAAGGACTAGTTTGCTAGCAGAGGCTTTACAATTTAAAGGCGAACTTTGTTTTTATATTGTTACTGAAGTTTGTCCTTCTCCCCTACTAATGTCTCTCCCTGTCTTCTTCTTTTTCTCTTTTTCTTTTTTCACTCTTGTTGTTCCATCTTGTAATCCTAGCAGTATTAACATAGGCAGCTTAGAGCACCAGCCTCATCTAAGAAGGTATATACGATTAACTTGCTAACAAAAACATAGTTAAGCATGTAGTGAATTCTTAATGATTTAATGATTTTATTATTCATAATGGCTTTACTTTGTCAAAATTATGTAGAGAAAACTATTTAGAGATAGATTGGTAGGAGATTTAAGAATATTTACAAGAAACAGCCTATACTGGCTGTTGAGTTTTATAATGATCGATAGACTGATAACAGACTGAATGTGTTTGAGAAGTATTAACCCTGAATCTGTTCTGCTTTGCCCACAACTTTAGGAAAATTATTTGCTGGTCGCATGCCTTAAAGCCATGATGAAGATACATTTTCCTAGTTAAAAATCTCTTTCTGATAAATTATAAGCATCTCCCAAATTCAACAAATAACTTATACTGTCTTTTTTTCTAATCTTCTTAAGGTTTACCTTTACATACCAAAGTTCATTCATATTTTTGGTCAGTGTCCTGAGCTTATGATTTGTGAAGTCAAACACTGAAGTGTTTTTCTCTCTGACAAGCAATTTTTATTTCTTCTAGGGTGGACTACAAGAAGTTGCTGAACAGTTAGAGCTGGAACGGATAGGACCCCAACATCAAGCTGGATCTGATTCATTGCTTACAGGAATGGCCTTTTTCAAAATGAGAGAAGTATGAAGACCTCAGTGCCTTTTTATCAGTCAGTTGGTTGTTAGGTTGAGTACATTAAAAGCTGATTGCAAAACTTTTAGGTAATAAGAACCTACTAAGTGAAAATACAATTAGAGGTTCCATATAAGTCATGTACTACACTTGCTAAGTTCTTTATAGAATAAAAATTGGAAAAATTAAACAGTCTTACAAATCATGTAGGTCCAACCATATTATTTCTCGGGAGAAAACAGGCCAGAGGCTAGTAACTTCGTCAAGATCAAACATTACTAGTGGAAGAAGTAATCTTTCTTAGACCATCAGTACTGTGTCTACCAAGTCAAGGAAATTACGTTAGGTTTCCTCTATCCTGGCCTTCTCTTAGACTGTAAACTGGTGGTGAAAAGTTGATTTGCTCATGCTTTGAAAATTTTGTAGAGTACAAGTCATGCTTTTTGTTAGGTTCAGACTTACAAAGTGGTTTTGAAGTCTAAATTCTAAATCTCAAGCAGTGTAAATCAAAAGTTGTATTAGGAAGATTGTCCTACATGACAGAAGTCAGAGAGCAGTACCTCAAATACCATGAAGTACTGTATGGATGAGTGAAGTTTATTATTTTGTGTTTGTTGTTTTTTGAGGTAGGGTTTTACTGTGTAGTTCTGGCTAGCCTTGAACTCACTATGTACCCCAGGCTGATCTTGAACTCTTGGCAATCTTACTTCCTCAGCTTCCCAAGCGCTGGGATTATAGGCGTATGTACATCACCAAACCCAGCTGGATGAATGAAATTTAATGAACCCAAGTCTACTCTTAGGTTATTTCATTTGCTTAAATATCATCATTTTGCACAGCAGAAAATTGGTTGTGCAAAAACGAAATAGGATACATGTTTGCCCAGAAAAAAGTTTTCCTTTCTGCAGAATATTTGCCATGGACTTCTTATGTTCCTGTAGATATTTAAGGAGTTGACTGAGACTGGGTCTTAAAATTTCTGTAGAAATGTATTAGTAAGAGACAGCATTAAATCCATTTTGCCAGCTAGTACTAATTCAGAAGCAGTTTAGATTTCCATTCATGATAAGTAAATATTTTGTTTTCTACTTTTTCTGGTGCTTCATTATAGAATTAAAACAGCATTTAAGATTTTTCTGCTCTGCATTTTAAAAGGGCCTCGGTGGCTTACTGGTAGATTTCTGACTAATTGCTTCTTTTTTTTTTGGTTTCTTCAAGGACAGCAACCGAATGTGAATGTTCAGTTCAGTGTGCTTAAAAGTTTATTTAGTCAGCTCAGCCTTGCACGTAGATTCAAAGCAATTAAGAGTTCATTTTTCTCACCCATCACTGACTATTTTCATGTATTCTTACTCATGCACTGTTAAATTAATGGAATAAAAAGTGTGCTTTTTTTTCCATACTCAAAAATTCCTATGAAAGAAGTCTAAATGTTAATGAGAAAGACAGTAATACTAGTTTTCTTTCTTTTTTTTTTGTAGTAGTCTGTTTCCTTTTGAGCTCTGTCCGGGAGGATATCAATATTTGTTAAATATCTGTGTGTGGCCTCAAAGGAATATCGTAGAAAAGAGCTGTCACAGCTGAGCAATCAGTACTTACATTGCTGAAAAATAAACTGTGCATGGTACCTTCTGGTTAAAATTCTCTTTTTTTCTTCAAAATTCCTTTTTAGATGTTCTTTGAAGATCATATTGATGATGCCAAATATTGTGGCCATTTGTATGGCCTTGGTTCTGGTTCATCCTATGTACAGAATGGCACAGGGAATGCATATGAAGAGGAAGCCAACAAGCAGTCATGACATGAAATAATCCTTTTACTTTTATTTTATTTGAGCTACACACATGCTTGTATATAGGTTTTATCTCTGGTTGGATCCTTTGAACAATAGATAACATCCCTTTTCCCTTTTCAGAGTATATTTTATTTTCTGGCCCTTAGTACTAGGTATGACCGTTCCTATCTCAGACCGTACTCAATAGAAATACATTCAGGTTCAATTTGGCCTTAATTTAATATACTTGTTTGCAAGCGTGTGTGACAGGGTGGGGAAAGCTACATTGTATTGAATAATTTGATAAACTTTATCTCCTTGAGCTTGGTTTTGTTTTCCCTTTCCTAAATTAACTAGCACTGACTAATTTATTTCCCTGTTTCATGTCTGTCCCTTCCATTCTGCAGTTTTAGCTATTTGAGATTGTGGACCATCAATTTTGCACTTTAGAGAGTGATTTCAATCCTCTGTTTTATCAGAAATTGTGGTTAGGTAGAAAAATGGCCATTTGCCAACTTTATACAGTATTTACTTGTTTCTGACCCACCAAATACAGCACATGCGTTGTGCAAACTGTTGATTCAGCAAGACTTAACAAAAGACAGGAAACTACTGAGGAGCTTAGTAACTACTGTTTCTGTATGTAGTGTTTAATCTTCCAAGCACATCTAGTGTCTGCCGGTTTCTTTTGGTCCAGTGTAGACTGCTCTGTGACTGAAGAATTTTCAAACCAGCTTTACACCTCAGGAAAAGGCCCTTGCGATTGGATATTTAGTGTAATCTGCCAGAAACTGGCATTCAAGATACTGAAGCTAGTTATTTTATGATAGCACACACCCCTTGATCTGCTTCTTTTTATTCCGTCACTGTTAACTCTTTTTTACTTTATAGCCATACTTACGATGCTCTTGATTTGTTGGTTACACAAATCAATTTCATTAACGTCCAAAGATAGCAAGTCTTTAGGTATATTTTGTATCACATTAAAAGACAAACGTTGTGCTTTCATAGTTGTTACAGAGATAATTAATGGGAGAGATTTGGTGCAGAACAATGAAATACAATATATATATATATACACTCAAGACACACACACACACACATAGAGCTAACAAAAGTACCTGAGGAGTGTAATGCTTGTTTATTTTTTTGTGTATATCTTTGCAATCTATTTTATATATAGTGACAAAAGAGACTGTGAAATATTTAGCCATGCAGAATATGTGACCAGACCAGAGCATGTGTAGGAAGACTTGCTAATCATTAACTCCACCCTGAAATGAGGGACTACAGTTTATAATGTATTACCTACAATTCAATCAGTAATATTAGCAAACCTCCAAATGTTAGCAACAGTAGTTTGTTTCCCTTGTACATTCTTTATTCATTGTATGACAATGCTGTAACTGGGTGGTCCTTTTTAAACAGATTATTTGCAAAACAGAGGGTATTATTTGTTTTTAAAGCTTTTGTAAATAAAGGCTTCAGAAATGTTTTCTTATATGTTGATGACTGGTTTTTTTGTTTTTTTTTTTAGAAAGACTTATTTGGTATGTTAAATACCTAGTTTACTTGGCAATTGAACTGAACTCAATAATTTCCTTCATTAACAAAAGGTGGTTATGTTAGTTGGAAAATCATCCTGAACCTTCTGCATTTCAATAGTGTTGGCTTTTTCTTGGCCTTTTGGGAAGGCATTTATTCAGAAAGGCTTACAAAGTAAATAAATTTGGTGTAATTTAAAGCTTACAATGAAGAATCAAGTTTCTATTTGGTTTCTTATCCTTTTGATCTTCATCTTAATAAAGTAGTGGCCACATAGTTGCTATATTTTTAACTTGTATCAGTTTTGGTTTCTGTCTCTAAAAGTAGTTACATAACTTAGGAATAGGAACAGTCTAGTTTTTTAATATATTTGCTTTATGATTTTCCTTTCAGTGTTCCTGAGCCATTAATCGAGTCTCACCATAGTCTCTTACATCTAATGGAAAAAGGGCAAAAAGCTGGCCAGTAGGCCAGACCAGTCTGTTTTTGTTTGGTTCATGAACTGAGAATGGTTTTTAGTTTTAAAAGGGGGATAAATGAGAACACTTCCTAAATGAAAATTACATGAAATTCACACTTCAGTGTCCATAAATTTTATTAGAATGCAACCACATTAATCATTTACGTATTGTCTATGACTGCTTTCCGTCTACAATGGGAGCATTAAATAGCTGCTACAGGAACTGCCTTCCTATGGTGGGCTTATTGTTTCACATAGCTGACAGGCTCCAGAATCACAAACAGATGCCACTTGACAGCATTGTGGGTACCGTCGGTTTTGTCTGTACCGCAGCATTTTATTTTTTTCTGTCTGTAGTACATGTCCATGATACCAAGACAAAAAAATGGAGTAGATTTTATAAAAATATCTGGAAGTACATTATGATACAATGAGAATACATAACATTACCAGAATCAGAAATCATCACAGTATTCCTAACTTGTGAAAAAGGAGCAGAAGAATTAGAAGAGTTTAAATGGAATACCTCATCGCACCATTATTTTTAATGAAAATGAAGCTGCAACCAAAATGATAATTTTGTTAGTCAAGCAAAGAAAGCTGCTAGTGGTGTGTGGTCATGTTTTCATGTAATAATCCAAGTAAAAGTGTGCAGAGAAAACAAGACTCTTAACCTTTTGATAAGAACCGTTAGGTGAGAACATTGGAAGCAGCATTGAATGATTCTGAGCTTTTGTTTGGCTCTTTGTAAATCAGATGTTAGCGATACTTAACTGCCAAGCCTTATTCTCTGAGAAATCAGTACTGAATTCGAAATGACTAAAGAATTTGTTTCTGTTAGTAGTCTGGACAACTGTGTGTAAGTGTACTAGTTAAGAAGCTACTGTCAGTACAATTTGAGGTGGAATCAACTAGATGTGATATAACTGACAGTGTTAAAAACATGGAGCCGACTGGATTTGTTGGTCAAAGGTATAAAGTCAGAAAATGTAAGGTGTTTAAAGCCCACAGGTATTATTTTATTCATCAGTTAATATGTTACAGAAAATAGTATTACTGAGCTAGTAGTGTCATAGTGAACTTTATCCACCCTTGTGAACTTTCTTCATAAAAGGCAAAAGATTCATACGATTTGAAGAGAAACCAGAGTACGTGAACTTTCATTTTACTGTAATTGAAGTTTCCACTTAACAGTCTGTTGGAAATTAGTAATATACAAAGAAAATGCTGAAAGGCAAATGTGAAGAAAAGACGAATGGAATCTTATCAGTGCTTACAAGTGATGAATAAAGTCATGTGCTTAGCAGTAGACGTCAGTGTTCAGCAGTACCTAGATCTAGCTGTGAAAAGAGGCTTTCAGAGATTAAAATCCTATTACAGATCAGTATTAATAGAGGAACATTTGCAGTTGATTTTGAGCCTAGGGAATGCTAACTTCCTCCCAAACTGACCAAAATGTTATCCCTTTCCCCTCCAGATTCCACTTTTCTTAAATACTCAATTGTTAAAGTTTTGAATTTTTTCAACAAAAATTCTGTGGAAATGTGTTTTCTCCTTCCATGAGTATTTAAATAATGTCCTTGAGTTTGTCTTAGCTTGGAAAGCCTCAGATATTTACCAGTTAGCCTTTTACAGAAAAAGGTCTACCTCTGACAAGAGTCCTTATTTGCAGGGTATGGTGGTACACACCTGCAGGCCCAGTACACTATTGGGAGGCTGGGGCAGGAGGGTGGTGCATTTAGAGGTGAGCCTGGGGTACATACCAATACCTTGTTTCAAAAAGTAAAGCAAAAAAGAATCTCTGTTTGCTATTTCATCTGCAGTGGCTTTTTTGGATAAACAATTGGAGGTAAAATCAAATCAGACATGAGTCCAAGTTTCTTAAATTGAAGGGACAGGAATTGATTAAATTCTTTTTCCTCAGTATAATTATGGGTAAGTCTAACTTATACCATTTGGTATGTTGGAGGGTATAATTTGTATGAGAATAGTTTTAATACAACAGTGTAACCTTTTGTTTTGAAAATCGTAGAAATATGTACAAAGCACTCAAAGGTCTGGAATTTCCATTAATCGTTTGTATTTGAGATACACTATAAATAAAATCAGCATGGTACTGGCAAAAAAAAACCCAAACAAACCAGACCTGAAGATCAGTGGAACAGATGAGAAGATGCAGACACAACTCCAAACACACGCAGCCACCTTATCTTCAAAAAGGAGCCAAACATGTTAACTGGAAAGATAGTTTCCTTAATAAATGGTACTGGAAAAGTTAGCTTTCTACATGCTGAAGAGTAAAACTATGTCATGTCCATCACCATGCACTAAACTAAAATAAAAATGGATCAAAGGTCTAAATATGAAAACAAAAATAAATTACTGGAAGAGAAAACGTAAAAATTTTGAAGACGTAGGTGTAGGCAGACACTTCAAAACCCAGACCACATGGGAAGTGCTACAAAAAATCAGCAACTGGGATCTCATATTATTAAAAAGTTTTTGCACAGCAAATCACCAACAGAGTGAAAAGACAATCCAAAGAATGGGAAAAAGTTTCAGTCAATTATCCCTCAAGGACCTATCTAAACATGTAGAGTTAAAAAAAAAACATACCCCCCCAAATTTAAAAACCCAATCCAAAAATGGACATCTGAAATGGACATGCACTTCTGAAATGGAGAAGTATAAACAGCAAATATATGAAACAATGATCATTCAAAAGATGCAAATTAAAACAACACTGAGATTCCATCTCTCTCTAGAATAAATGGCTATCATCCAGAAATCAACCAATAATAAATGCTGGAGAGGATGTGGGGAAAAAGGAACCCTTTTCCACTGTTAGAATGAAGGCTACTGCAACCACTGTGGAAATCAGTATGGAGATTTCCTCAGAAAACTAGAATTAGAAGTCCTATTCAGCCCAGCTATTCCCCTTCTGGGTATCTTTGTAGAACTGAAAACATCATATGACAGCGATATATAGCAGCACAATTTGTCATAGCTAAGTCTTGGAAACAAATGCCCATCAACAGGAATGGATAAAAAAGATCTGGTCCTTTTAAACAATGCAGTACTACACAGCCATAAAGGATAATCTTGAGACAGGTAAATGGATGGAACTTGAGACCATAATCATAAGTGAAGTAAATCAGACAGACTAACATATGTAAACACCATATTGTTTCCCTGGTGTGAGAAACTGAAAGGGCAAATCAGGACCAAAATGTAGAATAGATATTGTGAAATGAGAAGAAAATGTTGAAAAGGAAAGAGGAAGTAGGGTAGGGGAAGAGGGGAAGGCAGGAAAAGAATACAAAATAGTTATACTACTAGTATCTCTTATTCAACAAAGGTTTGTGCTAATATCATTTGGAGAATTTTTTATGCCCGCATCTTGTACTGAGTAACTACTTTGAAAATAACAATACATGAAGTATTAACTATTATTATTCTATTATTTTGTTATGAAATTTTTCTTTCCATAAAAAAGCAAATAAGCAATTTCTCTATTGTACATATACATTTCATTGCTTCATAGCCTGTGGCTGAACCATGCTGCCTTTCTCCAAAATGAACAGTTCATCTCCTTTGTGAAGGCAACCTGGTCAGTGTGGTCCCTGTCCACATGCAGAAGTATGTAGAATATAATCTGTAACTTTCTCATCACAGGAGAAATGCACTGCTTTCAACATACTCGTGGTTCCTTCTTGCAAAAGATTCTTCATCCAGCACCACATCAAGAAATAGGGTTCCTTTGGTTTCAAACTATCATTTGACTTCCCAAGTGTTAGGAAGTTCCAGTTTGAAGAATGGAAAGAGACTTAATATTTTACATCTTAGTTCTATCACAGGTCTCAAATGGTTTTGAGGGACACGTTTCACTTGTGCCTTAAGACTTTGTGTTTTTTTTTTAAAACAAGAAAAAAGAATTAATGTTGTTAGCAGCTGTCTTTATAGCACCAGAATGCCTGGGTATAAAGAAAGTATACAGGAAGTCCTCAACCTGTTACTGCTTTCACTTCCCTCCTACAAGTGATTTCACTAGACTCTGTTGTCACTACTCCGATATACATGAAGTTTACTTATGCTGATTCTTTGTAGCCATTCTGGGACTCATCCATATCCTATACCTCTTGCCTACATACATGTTTTTACAGAACTTTAACATATGTTTACCGGTTACTCCAAGATCAGTGTGTTTTTTGATAGTCAACTTTCACAAATAAATGATAAGGCTGACTGAGATGTTTTTAATAGTGCACTTTAGGGAGCCATATATATTGACAGAAAAAAGACATGCAATCTAAACTCTGACAGTAGCCTTGCCTGCATAACTAAATTTAACTGAAACAACAGAGCTAAAGCCTTGCAGACTGGCTATCAGTTCTTTAATTCAGCATCAATATAATTCTACATTGGGGCATTTTCCCCTCAGTTTGAATAAACACCTTTACCTGTCAAATTATAAAGTACTAATAAATTCAGGTAATGATTGAACTCCTTACACTGACTGTTAAGTCTTTTCTATGAGGTACTGACAGTTTTCATAAATCATAAAATAGTGTCCTTTCTGCACAACAGGGAGCTCTTTTATGTGGCATCAATCAGCGCCTAAAATCATTTTTTAAAAGCTCTGCGGTAGTTTAATTGGTACTAATAGCAATAACCCAACTCAGAAGACAATCCTACAGACATTTTCCCCCAATCTATAATACACAAATGTGGCAATGGACAGGAATATCACAGATCTGTAAACACTTGCTGTCAGTTTTTTTTTTCCTTTCCTGCAATAAGAAAGGGCTACAAGTGATGTAAAGATGGCTCTATCATCATTACCAAGATTATCAGATTTGAAATCTGGAAGAACAATTGGAGAGTGTTGGAGTTTGAAGTCTTAATCCCTGGGCTGTTACAGGAGAGCACCCTCAATCCGTGATTCAAGGGGACTTTCAGGAAAGAAAATGCAGGTACCTATTTGAGAGCTTCCTGCTGCACTGAACATCGTGCTGGGAAATACTTGCACAGATTTTCTACTTAGGAAGGACAGCTTCCAAATACTGTGAAATACTTTCACAGTATTTCAAGAGTTCCTTTGAAATACCTGAATTCATCCCTTCAGTAATATCCAGTTCCCCAGCCAGGATGCTACCATAAAAGAGTAGCATATTTTTCACAGGAAAAAGAATTGGAAAGTGCTTGTTTTGCATCATTATAATAAATTCCTTGTGTTCTCTAACAGAATAAGATCCTTTGGCAATGAGTTCTAAAGGAAATCTGATGGGGAACAGACTGCTTCATTTTAAAATCACGAGTTCTCTAATGTTGGCATGTATTTGATACTAACATGATCAGATTGCTAAAATTTCAATTTAAAAAAATCTGAATTTTTACAGAGACAAGGCTAAAAAATTCATTCCAGTAGCATTCTTGTAAAAGAATAATACATGCTTAAGGTGTATCACAAAGTCCTCTTCCACCTTCAAGAGGAAATACATGCTAAATGGGCTAAGTATGTAGAAAATGGAGAGTAGGCTGCTAAAACATTTGGTATTCAGACAGGAGATTTCCTACTTAGGAAGGACAGCTTCCAAAGAAGGATCTTATCTAGAGACATACGCTATCGGTGAAAAAATTCCATTCTTGAAATACGTCACAATGCACAAAACATGGCCTGACGAGAATTTGTAGTCTGTGTAAGTAGCATGGTCATACTAGGGGAAACTATCAGAGTTTATTATTTTTTTTTAATCAGAGTTTAGAGTCTAAGTTGTTTTTGTGATTTGATATGTTCTAGGGTTTAAAAAGAAACAGAAATGGTGAAAACCACCATTCTACAAGTAAATATCTGATTAGTACACCAGCTAATGCAACATGATTTCAGAATCAGACCAGCAAGTTTACATGTATTGCATGTATTTCAAAATAGGGAAAATCTGCTAGTCTTTAATGGAGTAACATTTTTACACATTTTCTTTTAAAAACAGAACATATTTGCAATATATAATGACTACTTTCATTGTGGGTATTTGGTATAATGGAGTAACATTTTTTCACATGTTTTCTTAAAGTATGAGTCACTATGGCTAGCTTTATTTTTCATGAACATGGTTTGTAAATCTTTTGCACTGGTTTTCCTTAGTGAAGATAGTTTGTAAAAAAAGGCCATATTTCTAATAAATATCTATGAGTTCTATGGTCTATTTTCAATTGTCTTCAAAATTATTTAATTACCAATGAGCCATTCCCCATTTTCTCACCCCATTCCCATGTTATGACTACATTGTAAGCACAAGTTTTACCATTGCTAGCTCTGGTAGATTATTAGAAAAAGCATACCTTTAAAGGAACTGTATTGTCAGGGCATAGGCCATTTCCTATTGACAAGGAAGGTGAACAGACACTTAAATTAGAGGGTATCGACTGAATTTGTGGATATGCACTTCCTCGAATGCCTCATCACCGTATTCAGATACAAGTGTTCTTTATCTGTGAAAAAAGAACCCTCTTCCACTACATAATAGTAAATAATTAACTAATATAAATGTTTCTTCAATAATTTTTTCTTTGGTACTGGGAATCAAACTTAGGGCCTTGTGCTTGCCAGGCAGGTGCTTGTGCTGCTGACCTATATCCCCGGCCCCTCTTCAGTAATTTTAAGAGAAAAATTTCTTAAATGTTAGTATCTAAGTGGTAAAATCTCAAAAAACAGGAAAAATCAAAATTATCAGTTTAAAGGACAATCACAACACTTCAAGTTGAAGTGTCTCAATTTGAATTAAGCCATTATGTATGTTTAAAGTAAAATGCTTAAAATGTTTTCAAGGTATATGACTACATATATGTACAAATGTAGACCTATTCACTCAGGTATAGTTACAGTGCCTATCTAGTAGGATCACCTCTAAAAATCATAACTCCTACAATTAAAAGCAAAACTAGACTGTAAAAAGTCTTTAATGTTTACTATGGAAAACAGAAAAGGAACCATTACCACTTAATGGAAAAAAAGTTTATTCATTTTTTAATTTTTTCAAATCTCATTCTAATGTGTTGACTTATGTATTTAAGAAAGTACATAAAAGACCTAAAGGGAGGAAAATTAACAATACTGCAGTAGAGTAAAAGGTTAAAATCCCTCTTATTTTTTCTTAGCTTCCAGTTTGATTCTGTCCAGGAATACAGCTACAGTAGTTACTGTGCTTTCAAAAAATCTGCTTGCATATAATTCTTAATAAGTCACATGATACTGTTGCCCTTAAGACTTCTAGCAGGAGCTATAGGTTCCAGTCTGGCACTTCAGGTAATGATAAGTGACCAAAAAATACTTGAAGATAAAAGTGAAAATGTGTCATATCTTCTGAGATTTCTTCAAGCTGATTGTCATCAAACGTTTTAGCTTAAGAAAATGTGAAAAAACTACCATCCTACTGTTTAAAAAAGGTACTCAAATAAACTATAAAATGGACTTGGTTGACACTGGTTCTTCCCTAAACACAGTTAATATGAAATTCTTTATATTTTTAGTAAGGATGAGTAACTGCAAAGATCTTTTACACCACAACGTCCTCATCTTCTAGTTTTGTGTTGTGTTAGACTTCTGCTTAGACCAATTATTTAGCTGAGTTTAAACATAATCTGCTTTAACTTCTCAAATTAGTATCAAAGAAAGTACACAGCTTGCCCTAATTGTTAACATTTTAAAAACTTACACTCTATCCAGTATTTTTTTAAAAAAAACGAGTCACTGTCTCTGTGAATAGTGCACACAAGGCACGAGAGCTTCTGAGTTACCCACCGAAGCCGGACAGTTTGGCTTCCACAAACACATCATTTCAGTTTATCTTAAACTGAATTCCCAAACAGTATAGCGTTTAGTTCACACCGAACTAAATTTCTAAAAATATATGATTTTTGTTTAATGATTTGCATAATTTAATCTTAATGGGCATTTGAGGAAAAATATAAATGAGCTGTCATAGTTTCAGTGAGAGAACCCAGAACTAATACAGATATCATTGCAGGGTTAATCCAATGACCCATCAGGAGTTCTTAAAAGATTTAATAGTTCCACTATATTTAATAGGAAAAACAACCTAAAAAGAGATTCTATAAAAGCAAAACCAACTAAAGAATAGCATAACCAAGTTTCATAATTGTTATCACAGTTTTTACCCCCCTCCATTCTAAGATCAGAAGAGATAAAAAATACCTTTCTGATGTATTAGAATTACTCTGTGAAAACACCGTACTAGTTCTGACAAGCTTTCTGGCCAACTGCCTTACCAGTTAGCTCAAGCCTCACTTTACACTTACTTCCTAGCAGGGAACAAAGGTTAGAATTAGAATTAAAATCGAGCAAAAACTTCTGGTGATCTCAACTGCAGGCCACTTGGGCTTTGTAAAGAATTCATAGCTAACCACAGTTCACTTATAATCTGAGGCCAGATTCACATCAGAGGGAAAAAATCACGTTTGATTTCTTGACATCTTCTTCTTAAAAGTAACTAGTTAGTTTTATAGATAAAGCTTATCATTATAATATGATTTCAAATCTTTTAAATCTTAAACAATATTAGTCTCACTATTAGTGTCACCTGAATCAGAAAGTCAGGTGGTCAGTGGGATTTCTATGTGATAAATTGTGCAATCCAAATATGTGGATGAAAATTGGTCCATGAATTTATTCCCAGTTTCTGAAAGAAGATATTTCCCCTTTGATTCATAAGCCATAACTACTTTTAATACTTAGTAGAATTGGGGGGTAATTGTAACAATAAGTGTGTTATGCTTTAAACAGGGCTAACTAATCAGTTAATATTCTGTATATCCAGGGATGGGGATGGTGTTCAGTGGTAGAGCACTTGCCAAGCGGGCATGTGCAAAGCCCTGGGCACTATCTCCAGCACTGGGACAGGAAGGAAGAAAGGAAAAAAGGAAGAAAGGAAAGAAGGAAGGGAGAAAGGAAGTAAGAAAAAAAGAGAAGCAAGAAAAGAGAAAAGAAAAAAGAAAAACAGAAGAAAAGCTGCATCTCCATCCAGCCGAATGAGTACAGGAACAGCTGGCCAGTGGCAACTTCCCGTGGGAAGCCTCTTCCATTCTTCTGTAGCATCGGTATCTTGCAACAAAAAAGAAAACACAAAACAAATTGTTAACCATAACCAAGTACAAAAATCAAATTAACTTCATTTATTATTTGTTCTAAATACTTACATCCCTTGTTAAAAATTGTTCTATATGCTACAAGGCTGGGTAGATGTGTTTTTGAATAAAGACCTCCAGATCAAAGCTTCTCAATATACAAGTAGGATCTTACTAAAATCTATTTGAAGTTGCGGGTTCGAACACAACACGTCTAGTATGACAGCGAAGGTTCTACAGTTCTACGATGGGTAGGATCTTACTAAAATCTATTTGAAGTGGGTTTGAACACAACATGTCTAGTATGAGGGCAAAGGTTCTACAGTTCTACAATGGGTAGTCAAAGACAGAATGACTATTTAAATAAACTCTATGACCTTATGAAATGAAAAATGCCAATAATTTGTATATAAAATTCAGTATTTAGGACTGGACCTGTCACTTAATGAATAACTACACAATGATATTTTTCATCAACTTAGTTGGTTTTGTTTTGTTTTGTTTTGTTTTTGTTTTTGTTTTTTCCAGTACCGGGGATTGAACTCATGACCTCGCACTTGCCAGGCAGGAGCTGTGCCGCTGAGCTAAATCCCCAACCCCTTTTTTTTTGGCTTTTTTGAGACAGAGTTTCACTATGTAGTTCAGGCTCGTCTTAAACTCACTTTGTAGCCCAGGTTGGCCTCGAACTCATAGCAACCTTCATGCCTCATAGCAACCTTCATGCCTCACCCTCCCAGAGTGCTGGGATTACTGGCATGGACTACCATGCCTGGAAATTTAGTTGTATAATGTATGAAGTTCCTGTAAGTACTAGGTATTGTTGAAGCTAGGTTCACTGCACAGGCCCCTCCATGACTAATGTGATTCCATAGGTCAAATCAGACATCTGAGTCACTCAAAAATAAATAATGTTTATGGAAACAAGCCTAAGAAAATTGGAAAACTGTTAAAAACATAAAACATCACCATAAAGAAAACACTTATCTTACTTTTATAAAATGTGAATTTATTTTGCTTGAAGATTTAAGTCTCATTTTCCATGGTTAATGCAGGATTGCTCATACCTTAAAAAAAGAACATGAATTACCATGTTTTTATTGTTTTTAAACAACAGGCAGAGTTCACTTCTTCATTAATAACTAACCTCTAGAATACCTGCAGAGGTGCCAGGTATATAGTATGGATGTTTGTAAGATGATCTATAGAAACACAAACATTCACACATCATACGGTGTCCCAACCAGTAACATAGACAGAGGAAGAGGGTACAGAGTTCTAAAAACAGAGCTACACACCTGGAGAAGGAAGGAAGCAAAGTAACAAAAGATATATTTAATTTGGCTTTGTCACATCTAATTTCCTAATTCTTCTATCAGCTACATCATTCTAGTGGAATCCTCCTTAAACTCCTCCTCATATTTTTCCTCCCTTCCTTTTTTTTTTTTTTTTCTTTTTTTGGTACCGGGAATCGAACTCAGGACCTTGCACTTGCCAGGCATCTCCCTTCCTTTAGACCATATTTAAACTTTGGTCTCTCAACTTATCCATCAAATGGTAAAAATAAGTGACAAATAATTGACAGTACATAAAAAAAAAAATCAAGAGATCACTTCTGTTAGCATAGACTGTAAGATGAACCATGAATCCGTCCTGGAAGAAAGGGAGCCTTTTATCCCCGTCTCCCCCACAAGGATGCCCACCTCCACATCACTTCTTTGCCTCTAGGTAAACTGATGGATTTTAAGGGCAAATGGGTACCATCAAGTTTAGTCTGGGCAATGCCTAGTCCTCAGCATGGATGGGAGAGTGAAATTACAGGCCTGATGGGAAAAAGGGGGACCAAACTATGAATACTCAAGTTATGAGGGTTTTCAGAGGAGATGCGTATGTATGTATGTATATATTCTGTAAAAATAAGACTCTTTAAAGAAACCTTGTATTTTAGGAAAATATGGTTGATCATGTACTAGATATTCTTTTCCATTTTTATCTTTTATCAGTACACGCTTGCCATACAGAACGACTGCATTCTCTGCAGGGAGCTCACGCACATACACAGGACTTCTAAATTCTTTTTCATCCCCCTTCCGTCCTCTCTCCCCGACCCCATTCTTGGTCCCCTTCCCATTTGAGTTCTATCTCCCTACTTCCTATTATCTGTTATTATGCTATTTATATTTGGGTTTCTCATATACAAGAAATGATGCCGTATCGAAGCTTGTGTGTAATGTATTTCACTCACGTCATGGTCTCCAAGTACTTCCATTTTCCTACAAATGACTCAAGTTTATCCTTCTTCAGATTATATATTAAATGCTGACTAGAAAATTACTCAGGACTAACTCTTGCTTCCTTCTATCACTTTTTACAGTGAGCCAAAGTCAGCAGAAGGTGAGTTTGAAAAAAAAGACTAGAAATAAAGAAGAAAATGTCTGAAGAAGTTGTAAAATTAGTCAGTCTGGAGATTTTCTGGCTAATAAAGCCTGAACTGTGGTGAACAGTTTTGTATTCATTTATAGAGACACTGCACATAGCTATACACACCTGCATTGTAATCATACTGTTTTGCTTAATCCTTACTAACTCTGCCAAATAGGTTTTATTTTAAAGAAAAAGATGCTAAGTCCAAAAAAATGTTAGGTGACACAACAAATACACACCAATAGGTGCCCAAATTGGAATTTGTAATCAGGTCTGACTTCAAAGTCTTTTTTTTTTTTTTTTTTTGGTACTCGGAATCAAGTTCACAAACTCACACTTGCCAGGCAGGCACTGTGCTGGTGAGCTATATCACTGGCCCTGACTTCAAAGTCGTGTTTGTTCCTTGCTAATACACTACATTGACTAGAGTAATCAAAAGATGAAAATCAACAACAAAAAGAGAAATGTAATGGAGATATGAAGAAATGGCAGGCAGGCTAAGTTATGGTAATTATGCAATCACTTTACTTTGAAACAAGAAGTCTTGGAGTAAAACACCACAGCATACAATTATTATCCTGTCTTTTCAGCAGACATCTTTCAGCCTTCTATTATGGTTTAGATCTACAATGTCCCCCTAAAGTGTCATATATGCAGAGGTGAGGCTTTTGGAAAGTGATTTGATCATGGGGATGCATTACTTATCAGTGGATTAACTCAATGACATGTTCACAGCTGAAAGTGCTTGTAAGAGGTGGGGCTTAGTAGGAGGAAGTGGGTCACTAAGGTGTGACATGGAAGGATGTATTCTTGTCCCTGATTCCTTTTTTCTGTTTCCTGATCACCATGTAGTAAACAGATTCCCTCCTCTGTGGCCTTCTACCATACTGTTTCTGCCCTGGAGTCAGCCAGCCATGGACTGAGCCCTTTGAACTGTGTGCTAAAATAAACCTCTCTTCCTTTAAATTGCAGGTATCAGATATTTTGTTCCAGCAATAGGAAAGTGACCTACATTTTCTATCCGTGTTGGAAATATTTCTCCTTCTTCTTCTTCTATTTATTTATTTTTTTGAGACAGGGTCTTGCTATGTAGTTCAGACTGGCTTTGAACTCACTTTGTAGCCCAGGCTAGCCTCAAACTCGAAGTGATCCTCCTGCCTCAGCCTCCCAAGTGCTGGGATTATATGCATGCACCACCACATCTGGCTTCATTTTTATACTTTATATGCTTCTATCTTTTAAAAATATACATTGATAAAGATTTGGTTCTTTAAACTGGAAAAAACGTAGAACCATTTTTTAAAAAATGATTTTCTACTGCTCACAGAAGTTCTTTGAGAATAATTCTACATTTACAATGGGAGTATGACTCCAAAAAATATTCCCTAGATAATACATTGGAATTTTTCACCTTTTAAAAATAAAACATATCAGGTGCTGGGGATTTAGCTCAGCGGCAAAAGCGCCTGCTTGGCAAGCGCAAGGTCGTGAGTTTGGTTCCCGGTACCGGAGAAAAACCAAAAATAAAACATATCAAAGATAGTCAAAGAACCATACCCTTACCAGCTTTGCCTTTTCCTGGATTTGTGCTGCTGTCTGTCCAAGGCTGAGAATCAGTAAGAAGGTGGCTCTGGGACTCTCTCAATGGCTTTGCAGGAAATTGATGGTTTTCAGGACTGATAAATAATAATTATCATCACAAGTTACCTTTTAGTAGCACTGTTAGATATTTTTCAAAGTATGGAACTTAAACCACTTGTAATTATAGGTTATAAGATGATCATAAGATAATATAGAGATACCATAAGATAATATGGAGGCTATAAGAATAAAATATTAAATAACACTGACTCACAATGAGAAAAATATTCCATCTTCAGTCTCCTTAAAGTGACAATCTCTAGCTCTCAAAAATTTCCATTCCAAGTACAGAGAAGAGGCCTCAGCCTCAGACTTCAGCAAGTAAGGAAATTTAGCTATAACTTAATAACACTATTTTATCATCAATTTTATATTTTAAGTTATATTCTATTTATGGAAAATTATACTGGTTGCCAATTACAACAGTGATATAGAATTTTGTTTAAAGATGTTTAAATGTCAATTTAAAGAAATATATTAAACAACATTATTAATTTTGTAAATGATGTGGATATGAAGGAATATAGCAGTGCCACTCAGAGACATGTGTGAAGAAAGCTGGTCCAGTGTTTTCAAAGTGGTCTAAATGCTCTTGAACAAATAATTCTCTATCTGTTTGTATAAAACCAACAGAAATTTGGACATTATCTTGCAGGAATACTGCCAACATTTCACATCAATTCTTAGAAACCACATGTTTGATTTGGGGAATGAGTCTTGAAATAATGGTCTTTAAAACTGAAGTTTTAACATTTAGGTAGATCTGCCACATTGCAATATATTGCATGGTATGGAAAAGTATAAATAATGTAATATTTCACTGGGGAAAAATTGGCATAGAAACTAGTAGTGAAATTTTAGAACACTCTGAAATAGTAATTATAATAATATTCAAAAGAAAAAACTACTTAAGATCCTTTTAAAATAATTTTATGTATTTTAGTTCACATTATATTTTTAAGGTTATAAGGATAAGCTTTTGCTCCTTAATAATTACTTATATCTGGAAATTTAGAATGTTTTAATCTTCTACAGCTTTAACAGCTCCTTACTAAAATTTTGGAGGGGAATATTGAAAAAAGGAGCACGTCTCCACAAATCTGTGCCCATTCATGTAAAAAAAAAGCCCAGCAAAACCAGCAGGACAAAAATTAAAACTTTACTACTTATTATTTCTCAAGAGGAGGAAGAACAGGTCTAGAGTATTACCCACGTCTTGGCTTAGGGACTCCCTGCACGTTCACTCATGCAAACAGGACAACAAATGGCAAATATCCATTCTTTCAGCAGTATTTACTGAGACCTGATATACCAAACAACACTCTTTGTTCTCATGGAAACTTCATTGTAATTGAGGAAAAATAACAAATTAAATATATGAGTCAGATGACGAGAAGGACTGTAACAACAGGAAAAAAAAGACAGCGTAAGGAGAAGAAGAGGAGCCAGGTTACCGCTTTACACAGAGTTATCAAACCTTGCCTCTAGTGTGAAGTTACCCGTAGGCAGAAAGTGAAAGAAGGGAAGGAAGGGCTGTTCAGATATCTGGAGAAAGAACTTTTAGGAAGACGAATGACAACAGCAAGATACCTGGAAAAAGAACTGCTTGAGACAGGAAACCTGCAACTAAAAAGCCACTAAATACAAAGCATGTTTGCTGTACTTGAGAAACTGCAAGTTTGTGTGACTGAGGATTATAAATGACAAAAAAGTGAGAAGGAGTGAGGCATTTCAGGTCTGATCGGTCAGGGTCTTGCAAACTGTGGTAAGGACATTCTTCAGCCTTCCAAACTCTACCCATAAGATGGGAAACCCCTGGAGGGGCCTGAGCAGCAGAACAACATGATTATAGTTCTTCTTAGTGGAGAAAAACAGAGCTGGAAGAGCAATTAGGAAATTACTGAAATCACGTATGTGAGAAGTGATACTGGTGTAGATGAAGGAAGCACCACAGAGGGATAAGGAAGGTAAGCAGATAATAGATGTATTTTGAGGAGAGATCTAATCGGAATTACAGGTGTAATAAATATAGTAGAAGGAAACTGGGATAATACCACTGTTTCCGTTTCTCCCTGACCATCTGGGAGAATGCAGGTCACCAATATTGATACATGGACAAGTGGAGGTGAATCAGGTTTATGTGTATAAATGGCCAGGAATTGAATTCCAAGTTCTGCTTTGATCCTGTTCAGTTGGAGATGCTTTTTAAAACATGTTTTATTAGTAAGTTTGCAGTGCATAATAATTACGTTTGTTGTGGGGTGGTAATGCACATATCTTAATTCTTGTCCTCCCCTCCTTCTTCTCTCCCTCCATTTCTAGACCTCCTTCCCTTTTGCAAAAGATCTATGAAAATGACTTTTATATGTTTAGGTGGGTATGTAAGTAGACTGACAGAGATACACAACTCTGACAGCAGGACTAGCCATAGAAATTTTGTATAGGTCAAACAACAGAAATTATAGAACTCTGTAGAAGAAAGAGACTTCAGCTGTCAAAACCCAATCTCAATATTTAAAGGAAAGAGAACAGAAGATTAGAAAACTAGCTGACTTCTTTAAGATCACCTAGCAGGTAAAAGTGTCAGAACTAAGATTTTTCCAAAACTCCATGACAGTCCATGGTGAAAGAAGAGATACAATCTCTGAAATCCCTAAGATATTACACTCAAAAACCATTTAACAAGAGTAAGAAACATTATTGGAAACTACCAATAAATTTTATAAAAACTTGAAAACATCTTAAATAATTTATTAGAGCTGGATTTTTTTCTGCACTGAAGTATAATGAAATACATTAACAGTTCTCTTTGTGGAAATTTCAAGCCAAAATGCATACAGCATGACTCAGCAAAAGACCATGACGCCTTTGAACATCCCCATGAAATACCTCAGAACGGGCTCTTCACTGACTGGTACAGTCTTGCCTGTACCCAGCTGATTCAAGCAATGGAATGGTGAACAGGTTATATCTCTTTTGACAACTTAAAATGATTTTGGAATGGCTGCAGGAAAAATGCCTTGCAAAGGACTCTGTGCTCACTCCAGGCTCCAGAGCAAAAGAAGTACCATGATCAGTAAGAAACGTGTGGTGGGCAAGAGGAGGACTGGGATGGGTCCTGTGTATGAGATGTTGAAGCAACAAAGAAAATCTCTAGAATTTAATAAAGAACGATACTATGTTATGCTTTTCTTATTTACTTTCATTTAAAAATTAGAAGTGGGATGATACAACCAACTCTTTTGTAAAGATATGAAATCAGTGCTTAAACCATTGAAAATTCATATACAGCATTTTAAAAGTTTAAGCAATTTTGCCCCTTGCCAGTGAGTAGTAAGGTCAGAATTACATTTGGGTTCTTTCTGTTGCCATTTTAAAGCCTTGATAGAGTAGAATTTAAAAGAAAGCAAATCTGGGGCAAAAGTCTCTAGATGATGAATTTTCAGTATCTCTCTTTTGTCTTCGCACACAAAAAATGTCTCAGAGATGCTCATAACTTCTTCAAGAGTACAAAGGACACAGGGCACATTGTCAATAGAGTTGTCAAATTGGGTCCGGGCTCCATTCCATCTCCAAAGGCCTGATTCAAGAAGTTTTTCTGATCTTTTCAAAAATTACCAGAAAAACAAAAGGCATAGAGAGGTCAAGGAGGAATTTTACTGTGGCTGCTCACGGCAGCAATGGGGAGCTAATTTTGATTACTATTTTAAGTGCCACATGAAAAAATCATCATATATGTCAATCAACTAAAGTACATAGAGACGTCACTCCTGTTTACCCACCACCTAGACCAGTGGTGGCAAACCTATCGTATGCATGTTTCTTAAGACAAAAAATATTAATGCATGAGTTGTTTGTTTTCTAAACTAAAACCGCAGTATTCAGTATGCAGTGTTGGTCCTTTGTGATAAGGAGGTGGGCTTTGGGTTGCAGTTGGGGCGCTCATCCCTGTCCTACACTAGTAATAGATTTTGACTGTGACTGAAAGTCACAGTTTATCCCCTGCCCCATCACACTCTCTTCCTTCCCTCACTCATAGTGGAAACCACGGCAGTAAATTATACCCTGTTCTTACAGTTTTTTCCAAAGGAACATATAGCCAAAGGACACAAGAGGATAAAATGTCTTATTTGCAAATAAAACAACAAAAAAGGTCATGGGATTACTTTTTAGCTGTTGAATTCAGTCCTGCAGGAGTAGCTGGTTGTTCAGGATCCTGGTTGACAAGGCAAGTTGGAAAGGAGCAGCCATCACCCAGACTATAATTAAAATAAAAACAGTTGAACTGTGAAAAAGATAACAGAGTGAGTCTAAGAGTAGAAGGGAAAACATGCAGATCAGACACTGGCTTCAATACACAACTCAGGGTGACAATGAGTTCACTGATTTTCATGTGGGTGTAACAGGAAATCAAAGATATACTTTAAAAACAGAAGGTACAGTGCAGAATTGTAGACCCACAGGACAAGAGACTTCTCCTGAAACTGTCCTTTTTCTTGAAGTACTAAGTTAAGTACTTTTCACAAAACGCAGACGTGGCCATCTTTTCCAAAACCGCAGGACAAATTAAGTTTAAAACCTTAAAAAGTTTAACAGCAAAATACCTTGAAAAAATGGGTAGCAACCAATACTTCTTCTCATCACCAAAAACTTGTCGCATGTTTTTGCTGAAACCCAGGCTGAATCCGTTCTTATCAGTTCCGTGTCGAAATACTGGACTTCTGAATGCCTCTAAGAGGAAATGATAAAGCGATCACATGATAAAGCATGTATCTCCTAAGGATTACCCGTACTTAGAAATCTGTGCTGTGATACAAAATGATGAATGTTTAAAATTTTTACTACAGTAAAAGACACACTGTCATTAACATCCTGCAAAATACTCTGCCTAGCTTTGCAGGAATTCCATCATGCGGGCCACTTTCTGAAGCAGTTCTGGGAGTCCTCTTTTGGGAGTGTCTTCAGTTCCACTGTCATGACTGCCTCAATGCCCTGAATTGATTCAAAGCATTTATCATTTGTTGTTTTCGATTTTGGAGAAGAGCCGTAAGTTCCACGGTGCAGATTCAGTGAGTCAAATGTGTAAGAATATGCCATGTTTTTACGAGCCTGCCTGTCCACTGGGAAATCCACTGGAATGTTAGCTGGCACCAGCATTCACTAGATTTTTTACCACGCCTTATGAAGACACTCAAAAGTGGACTTCCGGAACTGTTTCAGCAATAGCAAGAATTATGGGATAACTGTGTTTGAAATAAGGAGGAGTATTTTGAAGGGGATTAATGGCAATGTGTCTTTTAATGTAACAGCTTTTTAAAATTTACACTCATACCATATGTTTTGATTAACCCTTGTGTAAGATCATGTTATCTGTGGATAGGGATGCTTTTACTTCTTTGTTTTGGGTGCCTTTATGTCTTCTTCTTGTCCAATTAGACTTGTTAGAACTTGCAGTACAATCCTGAACAGCAGCAAAGGAGGGCATCCATGTGTTCCTGATGCTAGGGGAACGCTTTCAGGTTTTTGATATTGAGCATGATGTTACCTGCAGCTTTTTCCCAATGCTATTTATGAGGCTGAGGAGGTTCCCTTCTGCTCTTACTTTGCTCTATGTGTTTTCTCACGTAGGAAAGGGTGTTTGCTTTTGTTAAACACTTGTTTCTGCGTCTGGATGATCATGTGTTTTTTCCTTCATTCTATTAATGCATTATATTATCACTGATTGATTTTTACACATCAAACCACTTGTAGTCCTAGGATAAATCCACTTAATCACAGGGTACAATCCTGTATTCAGATGGTTCGGCGTGCTAGTGTTCTTGTGAAGGACTGCTGCCTCTATATTCACAAGGGGTATCGGTCCATGGTTTTCTCGTAAGCTCTCCAGCTTTTGTGTCAAGATAATACTGTCTCACAGAATGAATTAGGAAGTAATGAGTTGTTTTTAATTTTTGGCCAAGTTTGAGAAGAGTTGGGGTTAATGATTTAAATATTTTGTAGAATTGAAAAGTGAAACTATCATGTCCTGAGCCTTCCTTTGCTGTGAGGTTTTTGATTACTAATTGAAGCTCTTTACTTGTTACAAATCTGTTGGGATTTTCTACTTTTTCTTCAGTCAGTCTGGTAGTTTGTTTCTAGCGACTTGTCCATTTCATTTAGTCTACCTAATTTTTGGATTAAGTGGTACCTCCCTTCATGAATGCTTTTGTTTGCAAACAATTTGCTTCACAAACAGAAGCATTTGGCAGTATTTTGTTTCTGTTTGCAAACTCTACACCGAGTGACAAACACGACCGCAGCCATCTTTCCCACACAAATGCAGATGTGGCCATCTTTTCCAAAATCACAGGGCAAATTAAGTTTGTGAACCACAGTGCCAAGGTACAACAGTTCACAGTACTCTCTTAAAATGCTTTTATTACTGTAAAGTCACTAGTAATGTCCCCATTGTAATTGCTGACTTTTGTGATGCGACTTTACATATTTTTTTCTAGCTAAGCTTTGTCAAATTTCCTGATACCTTAAAAGAAGCAATTATTCATTTCATTGATTGTCTATAATTTTTTACTCTTTATTTCTATTATCTCTTATCATTATTATTTCCTCCCTTTGGCTGGCTTTGAGTTTACTTTGGTCGTATTTTTCTGGTTGCAAATTATTGATTGAGATGCTTCTTCTTTCTTTCACATGGGCATTTACAGGTGCACAATTCCTTCTAGAACCACCTCTGCTGCTGCTTATCACTGTAGGGCTTTTGAAGATATCGTTTTCTCTACATAAAAGGTTCTGGCTATTTCCATGGCTGACATCTGAGGCTAAGTTCTTTTGGCTGAGGTGAGCTCTTCTCTGGCAACAGGTACCTTTTATCATCCCCGCCCTTTTATTCACACTTCAGCATTCTGTTTCACTAGCAGTGCTCTGCATTTCACACTGTTATGTCTTTTTACACTAATTTTTGTGCACCTCAACAGACCATTTTGCCCTTGCTTACCACTGTACATACATAATGCTTTGCACACAATGATGACCAATAAATACATAGAATGTGGGAATTTACATGTGTCTAAGTGACACTCCACAATAAAATGCAGGTCATCACCATGATTTTTACCACTTCAGGACAGGCTAATATTTAATCATACGGCAACTGTCACTGAATACCTGTGTACATATCTGAGGTTCCGTCAACTATAATAATTGGATACTCACCTAATGTAGATTTATTTTTGCTGACTAGCCAACAATGATAGCCAAACAGAGAAGACAAGCTGACAGAAAACATAGCTGCAGCAAAGAATAGAAACATGATATGGAACTTGGCTTGAGTATCAGGTAGGCCATTCTATAAAGAAAGGAAGAAAATAAAATGCTTTGTCAAAGGGATAAGTATTCTCCTACTTTTATAAGTAAATTAGTAAGGTTATTTTTTGGCTAAAATTTTTTCATAAATTTAGATATGGAAATGACACAGAGTTTCATGTTATAACAGTATATACATATTTCATTATATTAAATGTGTACTGGGATATGAATATATAACTGAAAAGGATTCAAAATTTGGGATATTATATTTTACATAATAAAATATAGAAAAATTATATTTGATTAGTGTAAAATGTAACAGTAGGAGACAAGCTAAAAGGAGCTATAAAATGTAGTTTTAAATTTACCGCTTGGACATGTTTTGTTAACATAAGATTCACAAATGTTTAGTTCATTATAATTCCAAAACATGAAAGTTGATTGGTCTAATTTAATTGCTATTCTCACTGATGTGGGGGGGATCATTTTAAAACAGGGTCTTGCGAGGCAGTTCAGGTTGGCCTTGAGCTCACTTTGTAGCCCAGGCTGGTTTTGAATTCACAACAATCCTCCTGCCTCAGCCTCCTGAGTGCTGGGATTATAGGTGTGAGCCACCACGCCTGGTTTCACTAATATTTTATATTACTGCAAACAACAGCATCAACGAAAAGAATACATACAGCAACACATCCATAATAATACTTTGAACTCTTAAACGACAGTATCAAGGAAAAGACCTGATATTACTGTAGTGAGTAACACTACTTTAAAGTAAACTTTATAATATCCATGGGCCAAGCAGGCTACTTCCAAGCAAATATGAACCTTACTGTTGGTCCAGGGAGACCTGGATTGCAGGACTTAGAACTATGGACACTTAGTGAAGCCTCAGACCTGCCAGGAAGAGGCCACACCTGGCAGAAAATCATGGTGTTTCAATTCCCTGTAGTCCCTGACAGATTGACCCAGGACACAAGATCTCACTGGTAGCTTTCAGCAGTAGGTATGCACAATGGAAACGCTGGTCATTCCTTCCCAAATATATTTATGGTTTGGAATGAAAACCACCCACAGGAATGAGGAGCAGTAAAACAATATTCTCCATACATTCGCTAAGGATCACCATTCAAGCTGGAAACTGGCAGTATCTGTGAACCCTCGGCACATAGCCATTCACTCGTGTATTCCTACAGGTTAGCAGTGTAACCGGTGCAAAGTAAACATGTGACAGCTCTTTGCTATCAAATTTGACTCGAACCTTACACAAGTAATCTAGCAATTCAGTCTTACCCTACTAAAGGATAATTTAATGAAAATGAGAAAGCAATAGTGGCAAAGGACAAATGGCTTTTTAACCAGCATTCGGTGTTTGCAAGGACGATCACGGGTTATTTAAAATACTCTATTTTAGGGGCTGGGGATTTAGCTCAGCGGCAAAAGCACCTGCCTGGCAAGCGCAAGGTCGTGAGTTCGGTTCCCGGTACCGGAGAAAAACCAAAAAAAAAAAACAAAAACAAATAAAATACTCTATTTTAATACTGCTTTGCCTTTACCTAAAAATACAGTGCAGAAAACATTTGAGTATTTAAAGCCTAATAAAGAAATATCTAATAAAAATTCAGGACATTATAGATATTAACAGGTTTTAAAGTAACCTTACACATGAAAACACTTTTTTTAAACACTGAAAAAAATCTGTGTATATAGTCAATTCTCATTCTGCAGTGGTTACGTTCTGTAAGTTTGCCATGAACACTGACTTTGTGAATACTGAACCACTGTTTCTAGGGAAAATACAGACAGGGTTAGGTCCTGGAAGTGTCGGGTCACACCTTGATCAACTGGTCAATTCATAATCCTGTTTTAATACGGCTTTTTGCACAAGGGTGCCTGACTTAATGTACGGTAGTGATCAACATGGAACTCGTGGCCAGGCACTATAACTGATATCGGAATGAAGCTTATGTATCACACGCATTTCCTCCATCAGACACATCAGTCTTGTTTAGAAGCACTAGAGACCATGATGTCTGAAGACAATTTTCAACAACAAAATGAACAAAGAGCACAAAAAGAAAAAACAAGGCACCAAAGAGAGCGAAGAGCACACTTTTTACAGTATGACAGCTAAAACAAGAAGGTGCAGCACTCCCTTGTTTTGCCTCAATCTGGAAAGCACACCTGAAGCGCTCGGTTATTTTGCCTGTCAGCACATGTCTTCAGGCCATCATCAGCTCTGTGATTACATTTCTGTATTGATCTGGAGGCTACTGGTAAGTTTTCAAGATGGTGAATAGACAAACACAAAATCTGCAACTACTGAGGGCTGATTACATAAATTAGCGTGGTTTTATAAAGTCAGTGTCTGAAATAATTCACTGATGAAAATCTGTAGTATATATTTTTGTGTACTTAACAAAAGGCACTAAAGTAATGACTTACTGTCCAGAATTTGATAAAATACTGTAAATCTGTGGCAGCAATAAAAAGGCAGTACAGCAGCGAATAGGCCAAGAAAAGGAGGAAGAATTTATAATTTGAAAATCCAACACAATTGTTCACCCTGCCAACAAAACAGAAACAGTCTTAATGAGTTATACATCCTGAGCCTAGGTATAAATATGCGCAAACTTAACACAGAGTTTGATTTTGTTTTGTTTTAAATATACTGGCATTTCTAAAAGGACGTCATAAAAGTTACGCATGCAAATAAAAAATACATTTCCCTGAGGAGTAATTTCCATGTTTAGATGGTGAATAAATGGAACTTAGTATTGCGTTAATCAGCCATAACTAATGTAACTACATTTCATGTCCAATTATAAAAGTAAGCAGATGCCTAAAAGTACAGAGCTTGCGAGATAGCTAATAGAGTCAGGTAGATTAGAGGAATTCACTAAATCCTTCCTCTATGTTATCCTTGGGCTCAATTTCCAACTATCATTAAGTTCAAATATATTAAGTTTCTCCAAAGTCAAGGAACCACCTCCACATACTTCTTGCATCTCATTACTGCAGACTGTCAAAGCATATTAAATGGGAGGCTTAAGAAAAGAAACAGGACTGGAAGCCAGACAGACAAGAGTTATAATGCACATTTGACACTAGATAATTCTGTGGTTGCAGACACTAGATAATTATGTGGCCCCAAGGAAGAGAAATAACCTCTTAGAATTTCATTTTCCTTACCTGCAAAATAAACACTGAGATGGTTTCTGAAATCCAGTCCTAGTCTATGACACCAATTTATAAATTCTAATTCTAAAATCATTATATGGTGGGTAAGGGACGGTGGAATTTCAACTATCATATCCATTAATAAAAACATAACAACAACTCATTTTATGGTCACTCTCAAAATTTTTTCCTCTTCACAAAGACAAGGGCACTACTAGCTGACTTGCATGCATGTGATGGGATACCACTGTGGAATTGGCTGATACGGTCACTGACTGAATTAGCACATTGTTAACTGATATAATGAAGCTACTGCATATAATATACATGTACTGTTTCTTCTCCTCAAACGTCCTTTTACCTAGTGTTGGTAAAACAATCTCTCTGGACTTTGGTAATAAAAAAAATTTCTATGTTTTTAAAATAAAACCGTGTTTGTATGGAAAAAAAAAGTTTATATTTTCTGCCTCAAAAATTACAAAGGACACAGCCTTAAATTTAGTAATTTTTGGACTTGAAGGTCTTGTTTATGGGAAAAGAATTCATAAAGATGCCAAAAACCGTGGGTGTACACTGTATGAAAACAGCTGTATTAGCAGCTCTGGCAGTTCCAGGGAGAACACAAAGCAACTGCTGAGATTGCTTTTTATAGCACTGGGATGAAATAATGGCAAGAAGTATTGGAAATAGTATGAGCTAGTCAAACTGTAATTTATCTCAGAAGGACATAGGACACCGTCTTCAATTATCTGTGTAGTTTCAAGAAGACAGAATGGGTAGACGAAGGTGCTGTAAGACTGTACAATTAAGTGTAAATGGAGACTTGTGCACTGGGAAATATGGAAAAGGATAGTGCAGAGTACTTCTGTTTCTATAAAAATGTAAGAAGCAGATTTTATTTTACATGATGATGGGGGCAATTTGCCTTGTCAGGGTAGGACACATAGGAGAAAGTCAATAAATAAAAATCAAATATTTTAGTTTTACGTGTGTGTAGAAAGAGTTTTGATATGTGTACTGCTAAAGGAAATGGAGTAGTATTACTTGTTTTGAGCAATGCCTTATACTCTTCGTAATAGGCAGTTTTTAGTTAGACTTTTAATGGTCCATTGCTTTGTCGATTGGACAAAGAAGAAAATTCACCCTGAATATGAGCTTCCTCCGTCTGGCAAAGGAATGACTTTGTATCAAGAAACAAGACACATTCAAGGTAAAAGTCCTTCTCATGTTGCTTTCAGGATAGAGCACAGCTGTTGGCTTTGTTTCAGGCCAAATGCTTTCTGAGCCTAAACTAGAAAAACAACATAATATACTGGGGAAAGTGTGCCTTTTCAAAGCCAAAAACTGGCGAAGTGATTTTGAACCCACTGTTCAGCTTTTCCGAGACGTCCCTCTTCTCTAAAATAGGACAAAGCATTTCCATTTCTGTGCTTTTTATTTTTGTAAGGATGATAGATGTTTGCTCTCTAGAATACAGTAGGTACTCAATAAATTAAAGCAAAGATCATTTGCTTTTATATGTGCTACTTCATTTTGGCAAGCACGTGAAAGTATTATTGATATAATTAATTAAAAATTAAAAGTTTTTAGTAAGAAAGAAACACTTCTACAGCAGAAAGCCCAATGAAGCGAATACTACAGAAATACTTCAAAGTAACAAGTATAAGATTAGTCCCCTGAATCCTGATGTATAATTTTAACCGACCAAAGCCCATACACTGAGATCACTGAAAACACAGAAACACTCTTTAACCAAATATTTCAAAAGCTCAAAGTTGACATGGACTAAAGTTCACAGCCATATATAAAATGGCTGCCTCACGGGAATGTCTTAAAGTCCTTTAATAAAGTACGTCCACGTAACAGCTGTAAAAATACTTTTTACGTGTTAATGTGGAAACAATTCAGGATATACTAAATGAAAGAGGCAAAACATAAACCATATTCAGTCTCAGTGTAACCATTTGTGTTTAAAAAGAGAAAGGACAGACACACACACACACACACACACACACACACGCACACGCACACGCACTTAGACCTGAGGAGTGCCCGTGACAAGAGCAGCCCTGGTTCTCTGTAAGCGGAGAATAAAAGGGGAATGTGAGCTAGAAAAACATGTTGAGATTTAGAATTTAGAGCCACAAGTATGCATTAGGTGTAAACCTGTGGCTGCCCTCCTGGGCACAGGACTCCGGGCCTCATGCATGCTAAGCATATAGTGTACTGCCTCAGAGCTACACCTCTAGCCCTATACATTTTTTAACTTAAAATTTCAATTTGAATTGTTTTAAAAAGTAGCTGGTTCATTCAGCTGGTTGTTACCAGCTGAATATTAGGCCGCTGGCATAACATGGCTACTGTTTCCTGCAGGAAGTGGCCAGAGGTGAGAGTGGCGGGGGTGGGGTTTCAGCATGGGAAATGATGGTGCAGTAAGCAGTCGGCACCTAGGAAAGAGATCTTTCTTTAAGAATATCATTCTCACAGGAGTTGACGACTCTTAACACTTTAAAGGCAGAGATCTAGGAGAAGGAAAAGAAGAGGTATACAGGAGAGAAATCCAGAATACTGTAAACTCTGCATTCTCTTACCCCTCCTGCTGAGGGACCTTATCTCCAATACAAATTTCCAACTATGTCCAATGGAGATTTGTGGAGATGCATAGCTTTCCTGTAGTACTAGCACTGACTAGAAGACAATATTTCTAGAATAAGTATGATTAATGTTCAAAACCAGCGTGGCTGGCCACCTTAGCAGGGCTGAGAGAAGAATTGTGTACACTGAGATGAAAAATTATAGGGAAAAGCAGGCAAATCCACCTGCATTAATGAGATCACTCAGACAGTCTTCTATTAAATTGCCTAATCTGATTTAGAAGTATCTGAAAACAAGGAAGTCTAAGTGGAAAGTCAAGTTTATATCTGTGTATTTATATATTTGCTATTTTATTCCTGAAAGTGTTGTCATTTCATTTAAAATAAATTGTTAAACATTTTTAGTTAATTTCTTTATTTATCAGAAACATCTACTGAAATGTTACTATGTATTATGTATACATATACTATATATTATTATATTATATATACTATATAATACATATACTGTATATCACATGTATTATGTATACATATACTATATATTATGTTACTATGTATAATTAATGTATTAATCTTTGTTTATACTTCCAGAAAATATTTTAGTATCAGTGTTTATGTATATGCATAAAAGTAAAACCCTTTTCTTTGAACAAATATGCAAAATTAACTTTTATATTGTTAACTTGCTGGCTGGTTCTTTTGAGTTAATTGAATAAAAATTAAACTAAAGCTAAAAGCACTTCCTGTATCAACTAAAGGCATTTATAAATATAGAAATGATTTAATTTAGAAGAATTTATAAAGGGACAGAACCCTACAGCCATACTCACCATGGGCAATGATGATCCATCTTCAAAATACATCTAAAAACAAAAGAAAAGACAAAATTTAATAACCTACAAAATTTAATTTCATTAAATTATAAGATGAGAATATAAAATACTGCCAAATTTATTGAATATAAAATACTGCAGAATAGTAAAAGTTATTATCTAAAATAAACACTACAGCCATTTCTACTTAGAGTATAAGAGTAAACTTTATTATCTTCATTTGTTTTGAGATAGGCTCTTCACAATGTTGTCCAAGCCGGTCTTTAAATTCTTCTGATTCAGTTTCCTGAATAACTGGGATTGCAGGCATACACTGACTGTACCATCATCCCTCACTTAATAGAACTTTACATGCTTTAAATGCAAATCAACACATTTTCTACAAATAATGAAAAATATCAATATACAAATGCCTTATGCTGACAAAAGTTCAAAATATCAACAGATTTGCAGACAGTCTAGGTGAAATCATCCCTTTAAATGTCAACCCTTAAACCATTAAACTATCCTGTTAGTGTAGTATGTTAAATATAGAACAACTCTGGCATGAAGTCAGATGAATTATCTTTATAACGATCGAAAACATTCACAAAAGAAGAATTTGCTAAATTTAACTAGCCAAGTCAGCATCACTAAGAATCATGTACTTCACGTCATCATAAATCCGGGGGAAAAGGGACAACTGGTTGTGGCTTGAAGCTGCACAGTATTTAAACTGTTTAGACCAATATTTTCTAGTGATGATCTGAGAAGCATGAACACGGAAAAAAGATGGCAATGTAAAAGATAGAGAAGAACTACAGATAAAAGACCACTGGCATGTAGACGCATTAGAAGAAAAATTTCCCTTACTTATCACAGACGGAACAGTGATGGCAGCGATCTGGTTTTACGAGTTGGCATCTGTCACAATATCGGATTGCTAGGAATAAAAAGTTCCACTTAGATTTAACAGGGAATTGAATACATAATTAAATGGCTTTTTTCATTTCTCCAAATTTAAATTCTAAAAAGCATATTAAATTTAAATTTAGTGAAAAGAAAAGATATTTAACTTTGCTCAAATACCAAAAAAAAAAAAAAAAAAACCTCAAGAAGACTTGCTTATAGCTAGAGTTCTCTGGAGAGGTTTCCCAAGGATAGAGCACTGTGGGGGAATTTTTTCAAAGGCATTCTCAATTCTCAGTAGTTATAGTACAGGCATGTGCAGATATTTATGCAGATGAGGCTATTTCTATTACAGATATGTCCATTTCTCTTCAAGTCTTCCTCAATCAAATCAGTTTATTCCTTTGCATAGTTGGGTAAGAATACAACCAGCTAAGATAACTGGGTAAGAATGTAACTATTGAAACAAAATTTGGAGATTTATGAATAAACTCTATTAATTGCTTAAATTGGGAAAGAGCTCACACCTCTGTCAGGCAAGACACAAGATTATAAGTGAGAACTGAAGGAGGTACTTTCAATAGAGAATTTTATTTATGTTTGTTTATTTTTGTGTTTTTGAGACCGGGTCTCACTATGTTCAGGCTGGCCTTGAACTCGCTTTGTAGCTCAGGCTGGCCTCAAACTCCCAGTGATCCTCTTGCCTCATTCTTCCAAGTGCTGGGATCACAGGCGAGTGCCATCACACCCAGCTCTCAATAGAGAATTTTAATTCTTGCAAGAGAAGCTCTCATTTTTTCTCCTGTAATACAGCTATCAAAGAATTATGATGACTGATCTGGAGATGTTATTTCAACACACTAGGATCTTACAGGATGTAGCTGATTATTGAAGAAGAATGAAAATAAACAGGATAAAACTGTGTGTGAGACTCAGATTCAATTATGATTCTAACGTAAGTAGGCAACAAATATAAACAGTATGTTAGTGAGAGATTTTACATACTTTTTTCATAGTAAATCTTTGAAACCAGTTGTATATTTTAGATTTAGAGCACATCTCAATTTGAACTAGTCATATTTTAAGTGCTGAACAGCCCAACAGGCTACTGGATACCTCAACAGGCAGCATGGTCTAAAGGCACATTTCTGTTGTCTTGGTGCACAAGCATCAATAGTTCATTTGCACTGGTGTTTAAGACACTCACTTAATTAGATGTTAAACTACCTTGAAAATATGACCCAAGAAAGATATATGTTGTCTTTGCAAAAAATAGTTTAAATTTCAAACATGGATATACATACATTATATAATTACTGTTCTAAATTTATTAAAAAATACACTTAAAATTAACAACTATACATTTATTATAGCTATGTTTTTCTTAAATACAAAGATGAAAGTCTGCAGTGACAGCTTTAAAGATGAGTCCTCATGTCAATCAAGACTTCAGCAGCTCTCACATCTTCACTGAGTCACCGCTCAGCAGCAGGGACAGAATTAAAGTCAGCTCTGATTTAGTGCAGATCTCTGTGCCACAGCATCAGTTAGGTTCCATTCTGTTTTACAGGATCGTACAGGGACGATTTAATAGCAATCCAAGAAATAGCATAGTATTTTAAAACGAGTGTTTGACAGTTTCAGGTATACAAATGCGAACAGGCACCGCAACAGATCCTCTGGCTACTGCTGTTTCAAAGTGCTCACGTGGCACCTACCTCCAGACATGGTCCTGGTATAGATGGGAAGATCTTTGGCAGCTCGCCTAAGAACTTCCTGATGGGCTTCTCCTCTTGGCTCTCTCTCCAACAATTCTTTCTCTGCATAAGAGAGATGGAACTGTGGAATAAATTTAAATTTTAATCAGTATTTCTAAAGGAATGATAACATGTTGGTCTACTCCGCTATACCAGAGGGTATTTTTATACAGTATCAATGGTATATGGTATATTCAGAGAGGTAACAGAGTTCAAATCTGGACAAATTTATTAAGCTCACAAATCACCACGCATCTAAAAAGACAAAAATAATGTTTCTGCCAAGTTCCTTAGGTATTTGTGAAACACAAAAGGCACAGAATATCAAAAGTGCTTATAAGGTGTGGCATTCTATCCAAATATTAATTATATAATAGACAAATGGCCCACAGAACACAAATGGCTCAATGGATGAATTTTTCATGTGAATCTATTAAGAACAAAAAGAAAAACAAATGAGTCAAATACATCTTCTCATCTAAGTAAGTTTTAACATAGGGATAATTGTTACATAAAATCTTCAGTACTCAAAAGAACTAAGTGTTCCTTTTACTTGTTATACTGCTAATTTGGTCCAACTAGTTAAAAATATGTGAGAAAAATGAAAATTTGCTTGTACTTCTACTTGATAACCACACACACATGTACACAAGCAAATACAAGTTTGACAAGTCTGCACTGAATGACCTTCCACAGACATGCTCCAGGAGGCGTACAAAGGGTAATTGAAGCATCACTGTTTAGAATGGAAAAACCAAATACAAGCCAATGTCCATCAAAAGAATACTGGACAACAATTGCAATAGAATATATCAGAAAATACCACTGGCACTTAGTTAGTGGACTATGGCTGTGTAAAACAAAGAATCAAACCTCAACATATTGTTGAAAATAATAGCAAATCATCTTCCAGAATACACATAAAATTATTTCATTCCTATAAAATTTTAAAACCAGAAAGTCAAACAATCTATGTACTTTTATTTAGAGATAAATGCATACATGACACAACTATGAAATAAAAGGAAATAATTAACATAAAATGCAGAATTGTCATTACTTCTGGAAGAATACAGGGAAACACAAGTGGGGAGTACTTATGAGACATGGGAAGTATATTTATTTATTTTTTTTTTTGGTTTTTCTCCAGTACCGGGAACCGAACTCACGACCTTGCACTTGCCAGGCAGGCGCTTTTGCCGCTGAGCTAAATCCCCAGCCCCGAGACATGGGAAGTATAAATAATGTTTTGTATAGTGACTGTTTTTATTTCATTCTTCATATGTTATATGCACATTTGTATGTAGGAAATAGTTTATAGTGTTTAAAAAAGTGTTTTAAAGGTGGTCTAAATTTGTCAATTAAAGAAAGACAATTTAATGAAAATTAAATCCTGATTACTTGAACCTAACTCTTTACTCTCAGAAAAACAAAAACCTTTGTATAAAGGTTGACAGTGCTACTGATGTTATTGAAAGACAAAAAAATTTCCGCTTTCAAATGTAAATACTTTAAAAATTACCACAATGTTCCTGTATACATGATCTTTTGTTTAATCTCTAAAATTTCAAACCCAGCCAGGCCTGGTGACACATGCCTATAATTCCAGCACTTGGGAGGCTGAGGCAGGAGGATCACCATGAGTTCAAGGCTGACCTGGGATACACAGTGAATTCAAGGCCAGCCTGAACTACATAGCAAGCTCTGTCTAAAAACAAAAATCAGAGCCATTAAAATAAAATTCATTTTTCTCCAAGTATAAAAAGGTATACAGTATGAGTTTTTCTAAATAAGTATATCAAAGTAACTAGCATTATATTAGTAAATATATTAGTTAGGCTCCTCATAAGTTTCTAAGGTATTTGAAAAAAACTATTCTTTAGGTTAAATGGTCCTCCTGTTAAAGTCACAGCATGTTTAAGTGTTTGAAATTGCACCTCAAGTAGCCATTTTTCAAGAGAATAGTGTTCAAACAACAAATGAAGGCCAATTTTAGGAAGGTTTGCACTCCAGAGTTTGCTGTCTGAAATCTTCAGTTAAGTAAAAATGAAGCATGTCTACATATTATTTTGTTTGCTAGAATATATAAATAGGGTTTGTGTGGCAGCGGGCAGCGTTGCAAGGAAAAGCCTAGAAAGGTGTCTTGCTGCCGGACCCCAAGACTGGGCAGGCGAAGGGGCAGATCTAAATGTCTTGTAACCAAAGAAAAGGTTGGTGACCATATTTCTCATGAGTGGAAGATCATCTCATAATTGGATAATGGAGCCATAAGGTTCATTCCATTACTTTCAAGGTTACCCTGAAAAACAACTTAATGGAACGTTAAGACTATGAAAATGCTGTCACCGTTCAGATCGTAACAGAATTGAAGAACTGAGAAAAATTCAAGTTGTTTGTTTGCTGATCTATCACCTGCAATCACTGGTTTATGGGGGGGATTTATCAGATTTTCTTTCATACTTGAAAGATCTAGGTTGGACATTATGTACCTATAGATAACATAACTTTGAAATTAAAAACAGAAAGTGCTATGATTTTTAAAAAGTTAACTGAGTATCTTGCTTGGAAATATTTGGCATAACACCAAAGGATGTTGTAATGTGGTAATAGACAATAAAAGCCAGATCAGATCGTTGCAGAGAAAGCAACTTTGTTCATGCTGATCCTTTGTCTATGCTGATCCTTTGTCTATAATGCTATTTCTCACATTCTTTATAGGGAAAGGTAACATACCTGACCTCCACAGACAGCCAGAGATGGCAGTGCTTTTTTTTTTTTTTTTTTTTTTTGTATTAGAGATTGAATCTTGGGTCTTTCTACTCAGCCACATCTCCAGCTCTTTTTAAATATGTTATTTTTGAGACATGGTCTTGCTAAGTTGCCCAGGCTGGGGCTCAAACTTATGATGCTCCTGCCTCAGCCTCCCAGAGTGCTGAGATTGCAGGCATGTGTCACCATACTTGGCATGTTTTGTTGAGTAGTGCCATTCAGGTATTTTGTAGGGTGGCCATGCATTGTAATTTGGTGATTTTTCTCATGACTGGGGCTATAGGATTCAGGGAAAGGTCCCTTTCCACCATATCCATCAATGGCAGACATCACCAACATGACCTAGTGCTGTTGAAGTCAGCCTCTGCCATCTGCCTGAGGGAGTTCAGGTTTTTCCACCATAAAATTAATCCTTATTTTTCCTTTCCCAGCCTGTACTCTTTGGAAAGAACTCATTGTACACAGCTCATAGTTACAGAATGGGGAATTATTCTTTCCCTCCTTGAGGGCAAATTATTTACAGAAATTATTTCAAATTCTTGCTAAGACTTTTTTTCTAATATCCCCAACTATTACTTTGTTCAACTATTTATTTATGTCAGTAGTCTCACTGATATCTATCATGTTTTGGGTTATAATCTAACATTATTTTTGTGGCTCAAATTATTCTAACTTTATCACTGGGAGTTCTTTTAGTTGGCTATAGCCTTTGATATATCCTCATCAATTTTTTGTTTTGGATGCTTCCTTATTTTCTGCACTACGAGAGGTCCTGAGCTCATCTCCAATACTTCCTGCTGGGGTCCTACAATTAATGACTTCTTCAAGGAGCATTCCTTCCTTTACCGGAGAATGTTATCAAAAACCAAGATCTCAGGTCATGCATAGTTTTCAAGTAAAAGAATAATTTTAAAAGAATACTACAAATTAGAAAAGAAAATTAATATCTAATAAAAAAAAGAAACTCACAAAACTCTATTTCCTTGTTTGCTAGCTCAGGACAAAATTACAGCCTCACTAGTACCTGAAATGCACAAATTAAATCCTAAAACTATTTTTGCCTATTAAAACATTAAACTTCCTGAAAACAAAAAGTTTTGTTAATGGCAACACGCAGTGCCAAGGGTCTGACAGAACTCGTAATGGTGCAAATAGCTACAATCCTTTTGGGAAATAATTGGGCAAATGACTTAAATTTCCTTGATCTAGCAATTCTACTTCTGAGAATTTATATTACAGTAATAATCTGAAATATGGATAAAGCTCCTATGTATGAAAGAGCTAATGATAGCATTACATCTATGAAAAGCTACCAGCCTAAAAATCCAAGACAGATGTGATTAAGTACTTATTAAGTATTGCACTGAAAATATTATGTTGTTATTAAAGCAGTAAGGCCGGGGATATAGCTCAGTGGCACAGCGCCTCTCTGGTAAGCGCGAGGTTGTGAGTTCAACTCCCGGTACCAAAAAAAAAAAAAAAAAAAAAGCAATAAGCCAATGATGGACTATTATGTAAAAAAAATTGTAACAGGTATACTCTATGCATCTGTATACATAACTTTTTCCCCACTTTCTACCAGTCACCTAACAAATATTGATTGAATATCTTTTATAGGTCAGATACTACTCTGTGCACTGGAAATGTAGTGATCGAAGCAGATAAAGTCCACACCTTACAGAACTTGCATTCTGGCGGTGATACAGAAACCAGGAATGAATAGTGTGAATTACAGGAGGGTACATGCTGTGGAGAGAAATAAGAGTACAGTAAAGTGTACGAGGTTTGCTCCAGCCAGGGGCAGAAAGCTTGCTATTCTTTATGGAGCAGTCCCAGAACCTCAGGGAGAAGTTACCACTTGAGCAGAGCGCTGAAGAAGGTGAAGACCCTGGCCATGAAGTTATCTGCGGCAGGACCATTCCTAGTGAAGGGAAAAGGGAGGAGTTAAGATTTCTGGAGGAGAGACATACTTAGCACGACAATGGAACAGCAGGAAGCTAATGTGACTCAAGGCAGAGAGGTTGAGTGGACCAGGCCACGGAGAGCCTTTTAGGCCACAATGGAAACTAGATTTTTACTCTGAGCAGGCTCAGCTATTATAGGAAAGTTGTGATGAGATGGTAGGACCAGTCTTTCTTTTGGAAGCCTTCCTCCGACCACTGTGTTTAAAATACACAGATGAAGGCAAAAAATGAAAGCAAGGAGCCTGGTAAGAGGCCACTGCAAATGTGTGAGAGACAGTGGTGGCTTGGCACCGTTGGTCGCAGTGGATGCAAACAGGAGCTCACACTGTGGACCTAGTCTAAAGGCCCGCCCCGCAGCGTGACTGATTAACTGGATCTGATGTCAGAGAGAAACACGAATAGCTTCTGAAAGAAAAAAGAATGGCTTTTGGGTAACTCCAAGGTTTTGGGCCTGAGTAGCTGGAAGATGGAATTGTCATCACTGAGACAGGAAAACTTTAGGAAAAAAAAGATAGGGAAAGTTGGTAAGAAACCAGTATTTGTTTTCCAATATGTTGAACTGTCAAATAAGTAGCTGTCACTGAGTTTGGTATCTGAGAGAGAAGATCAGGCTAACGTGTTCATTTGACAGCTACTGCAATGGGATGATACATAAAGTCATACATACAGTTAAATATCATAATCAATGGAGTAAATAACAATATATAAGAAAAAATGTCTAGAAATCAAAATTCAATGCTTTAGAGGCCCAGGAGACAATAATGAGCCAGCAAAGAAAACTAGGAATACCTGCTAGTAGGGACGAATACAAGAATTATTTCAATGAGAACAAAGGTAAGAATACTGTAGAAAGAAAATACTGCCATTCTGCACGTTGGAAAGTACATGAAGGTAAGAACTATTAGAGTAAGAAAAGAAAGAACGATTAGAGTGTAGAGTGGGAAGTCAGAAATTTAGACAAGGAAGACTGCAGCTAGCCAAGGGAGACTTGACTTTTACCCTGTGGAATTATGTGGAATCGCTGAACACATATGAACAATACAGTGAATCAAAGTGTTAAATCTCTTTTTAGATGGAACACGCCAGCATCAGAGTGAAGGATGAATTTTTGCAGGGTTCTGGGAAGGGAATGTAAGGGTGCCAGTTAATCTTAACTGTCAGCCTGGGGGTTAAAAATCTCCTGGAGAAGGGCCTGGGCTTTGCGGGCACTGACCTCACCAGTGGATTAGCAAGTGAGGAGTTCACAGCCGAATGGGCTACTAGGCGGCAGGGCCTAGCTGGAGGAAGATGAGTGTGTGGGCTTGGGAACTTGTCTGCTCTCTGGCCTCTTCTTCTCAGGCTCTTCCCCTACTCTGATTCCCACCTGCCTTGAGTACAGCAGCTTTCCGCGGCCACACCTTTCTGCCATGATGTTTCTGCCTTAGAGCAGGCTAACATGAGCCTAAATCTCTGAAAATGTAAATTCCCCCCCAAACAATTCTCTCCCTTTAATTTGCACATGCCAGATATTCTTCCCAGCAAAGGAGAACTGACCAATATGGTAGGCAAGCCTCAAACAGAAGGAATCACGCAGAGTTTAACATCCCAGACAAGGGACAGACAAGGGAGATGACTGAGACTCTGAATGAAAGGCCACAACTTAAAAAAGTAAGAATTAAAAAAGAAGCATTTGGGAGTGAAAATAGCAATAAGGCTTGGATACTGGGGAGAGGGAGAAAGAAGAAGTCAAGTATGGCTGCTTGAGGGACAAGGGGAATGGCAGTGACATTACCTAATAGAAAGGATGAGTCGCAGTTTGGGAAAGGATAAGGTCATGGCTTCTGTTTTTAAGGTTTCATATTTGAGGAGTCAGTGGAACAATCAAGGAACTATGTCTGGTAGAGAGATACACAAAAGAAATTCAGAGGCAAATTAGAGGTGCAAACAGATTTGAGAGTCACTAATACGGAGGTTGTAGACGGATCAGAGGGATGGATGAGATTGCCTGTAGTGGAAGTCAGCATTTTCTTTCAAACCTCCAACTAAGATTAGGATGGGATTAAAGAGATTATAGAAAAGAAGCAAACCTTGTAAGAGAAAGGAAAAAAGGGAGAAGGGAGGAAAAATTAAGTGGAGAGTAGAAGTTATTCTAGGCACACCATTAATTCTGTGCAAATATGTGTGGTTTTGTTTTCCAGGTCAAATAGCATAATTACTGGCCGGTTTGACCATAGTTGCATTTTAAACTATCACTTCAGGAAACAATCTGCAATGATGTCTTTTTTTTTTTAATTTGGCTTACCAAAACTATCCTGTTATTACTGGTAGCAAAGTTTATTTTGATTTAACAAACACATTGGGCTCATGCCAAGGATGCAAAAATGTGTAAGACAGTCTTTTCCTCTAAGAACATTTCATCAGACAAAAGACCAAGAAACAAATCAAATGACCTTTTGAAACAAACTGAATTTAATCACGTCTGTCTACCTGGACATTCTGCAGCACAGACTGTTAGCGGTCCCCTGATCTCCACACCTCCCGCCTGCTGTACTGGTTAACATGACCATGCAGAATAAAGATGACACTCCTGGTATCCATGTGAGCACATGGGGCCATACGATTTAGTTCTAAATACAAGTGGAAACAGCATCATGAAGTCCCAGAAAGTGTTCTTAAAAGTGAAGGGCATCTACTTCTCTTTCTCTTCCCTCCCTTCTCCGGAAGGTTAGCTAGAAAGTATCCATGCTTTCTGGAACTGAGCTGCTATGTTAGGTCGAGAGGTGACCTTTGGAATAAAGGCTACACATGGCAGAACCATAAAATACACGGAGCCTAGTTACCTAGAAGCTGCACACTAGCTATGGAGTTTTTGAATGGACAGAAGATGAGTTAAGGTATTTGTTGTTTCCAGTGGCTAACATCTTTAGTGTGCTAATTTTAACAGAACTCTGTGTACCTTCCAGCTCTATCTATTAATTCCTTTTTTTTTCCTTTTTGGTACTGGGAATCGAACTCACGACCTCAGGCTTGCCAGGCAAGCGCTTATGCCACTGAGCTACATCCCTGGCCTCTATCTATTAATTCCTACGGATACAACTCTAAAAGAGAGTGGTATGCATAACAAATTTAATATTTGAAATACAATAACCATCTGCTGCAAAACTCATATTAAGTGAACATCCAAGTATTTATTAGCAAACATAGTACTTTTTAAGATCCCCCAAAAGAATGTGCTTAATAAGTTTTCAACACCAGTAAAAAGATAATGATTCATTATTCAGACATCAGTTTTATTGATTTCTATCTTTAGGATAACTCTGTGAATGCTTTAACTTACTTCTTTCGAAGGATTCATTGGTAATGTAAAGATAGTTTTCCAGTACGACCAGACAAACATTGCAAAAAGTAGATGATAAGCCATCAGGCACACAACTAAAATGAGAGGAACATAATTGTCATTGTCATATGCAAATATATACACAAATCATGGTATTAAGAAAGGATCTGTTTGTTCTAAAATACTGAAATTATCCATTATAATATGTTATCAAAGTTCATTTACATCACACTGCATTTAGCACAATTCTTTGGTTACAAACATAAAGCCAAGTATATTTTTTAATCACTAAATGCATAATTAGATCTATTCTACACCCATAAATAGAACCCTCCTATCTGCAGACAGGTATATCTATTGGCAAATAGCTAGCAGGGACCTTTCCTGAAGTGTACAAATGAGGCAGTTATGCCTGCAATTTTAAAGAGTAGATACAGCAGGAAATAAATGTTAATAAAACTTTCAGGTTTAAAAATCTTTGCTTTATTTACAGAGACAGCAAACAAAATTCCTAACTAAGAGTTTGTTTGCTGATTTGCTTAACTGTAGTTGATGCTGATGGCCCTCCCTGTTGTAACAAGAACATATTTAAACAGGGACCATCTGGACAAGGAGAGATTTCCTCCAGTGGGAGTTCAAACGCCTTATTTATCACGCAAGACGAGAGTTACGAAGGGCCTTCTGGATACTTTTTTCAAGGTAATGCATGTAAACATTATCTATGTAGTGTTGTTTTAAAATATTACACAAACTTAAACTACTAATTTGTATGCAGAAATAATAATTCATTCTAAATAATACATTAATATAAAATCCAATTCTGTAAGATAAAGTTGAATAAAATATGCTAATGTAGAATAGAGCATGTTTGGCATTTTGAAACACTGTACCTGGTGAGAGCAATTTCTGATATTCTAGAGAATACTGCATTTATTTATATAATCATTAAAATTTTGAATTATGCAGTAAGGAACCCAAATTTGTATGAGATGATTGAGGACAATGGTAGTTTCCATACATGAGGAAGGTGACTCAGTGAGTCAGGACAGGAGATGGCTGACGTCCCTGTCAATCCCTTTAAAAAGGAACCTTTGTGCAATTACGGCCATATCAGGGTAGAGTACTCTGTCAAGTCTGACAGAATTCAAGCTGCAAATTTAGACCAATCAGACATTATGTACCCTATCTTATTTTCACATTCTCAAAGAACAATTTGTTAATCTCAACCAAATCTTAATGGATGTAACTTTTTCATACTATTTTAACATTTTATGTCTATAATAATAACGTATTTTACCTTGTTCACCAATGTTTTCCATGGACACTATAGAAATAGAAAGGAAAGAGGCAATAGATTATAATATGGCAAACATAGGGTCTGACGGAGACGAGGCATTTAAATAGGTTATAATTGGCTTCCCTATGAACCAACATTCCTTAATCATTTGTTCAACTGTACTCAGAGGCCAGTGCAGTGTGGAGACAGGGTGGAGGAGGAGACGGGTGGCTGCAGTCACTCACACGTCTACCCTGCACTTAAGCCCTGGCTCCCACAAAGCAAAGCAGCCTCTTCCAGTGTGCATCTAGTGGTTCTCAGCCCAGTATCAACCGAATTATTGGTTTCCCTTCAATTACAGAGTTCATATAAAAATCATGTTCTCTGGGCTATTACATGTCCAGACACGTTGATTTTCTTTATAAATTAACCACCTGGGATCTCCACAAGGAACAAAATGCTGTGTCCACCACACGTACTCTTAAATCTCTAACAGTGCAAATTCCCATGCCCAATGGCTCTAATTTCTTTCTGTTGTATACGAAGGGGCCCAGGCAACCCATGGGAAATTACCATCTCTTGGATGCTGTGGTAGAAATTTGAAGGTAGCAGGTGAATTAGGACAGGGGCTCGAACAGCTGAAGCAAGCTGGGGCAAGAAATTGTATTTAGCAATCCAGAACCCCCTCCCTTTTTTTTACTTTTGGTATTGTCTGTTTGTTTTGCTATCCATATGGCCTTCCCATGTTGCAGTAAAATCTTTGGAAGTTTTGGCCTACCTCGTTGAACCAAGGAAAAGTCTGACTGTACGTACTTTTGTTCCACCTCCGTTTTTAAAAGGGTGCAGAATTGCAACCCTCAGTCCTGGAATAAAATTTCACTGCCTTCAGAAATCTTGGAGAGTACTGGCATTAAATCTTCTCTGAATTTCTTGTAGAATTCAGCAGTGAGTCCATCAGGACCTAGGGTTTCTTTGTTGGTAAGTTTTTAAATACTTTTCAATCTCATTAACTGATACTGGGTTATTGAGAATTTTTATATCTTCTTGATCCAGCTTTGGTAATCTAGGAATCTAGGCATCTGTCTATTTCTTCTGTGTTTTCCATTCTCTGAGAGTAAGGATTTTCAAACTAGATATTGCTAATTTTCTGAATTTCCACAGGATCTGTAGTCTTTTCACCCTTGTCATTTCTCAGTGCATGAATTGGTGTCTTTTCTTTCTTTTTTTGATAAGGTTGGAGAAGGGTTTACCAATTTTATTTAATCTTTCAAAGAACCAACTCTTTGATATGTTAATTCTTTGTATTGTTTTTTTGGTCTCCATTGTGTTAATTTCTGCTTTGATCTTTATAATTTCCTCCCTTGTATGGGCTTTGGGTTTATCTTGTACTTCTTGAAAGGGAAACAATACTCCCTAACTCATTCCTGGATGCAAGTATTATCTTGATACCAAAACCAGAGAAAGACCCACCCAAAAAAAGAACTACAGGACAATCTCCCTAATGAACATAGATGCAAAAATCCTCAATAAGATACTAACAAGCAGAATTCAACAAATGATCAAGAAAATTATACATTAGCACTAGGAGGGATTTATCCCAGGAACACAGGGATGGTTCAACATATACAGATCAATAAATGTAACATACCATATCAACAGAGCCAACTACAAAAATCTCATGATCATCTCAATAGATGCAGAAAAAGCTTTTGATAAAGTCCAACACTCATTCATGATAAAACCCTACAGAAAATTAGAATGTATGGTCTTTATCTCATTCTGATAATAGCTATCTATGACAAACCATCAGCCAACATCATATTAAGTGGACAAAAACTGAAAGCTTTCACTCTAAAATCAGGAACAAGACAAGGATGTCCACTATCACTACTCCTATTCAACACAGTTCTGGAAACATTAGCCAGAGCAATTAGACAAGAGAGAGAAATAAAAGAATAAGGAGAGGAAAGGAAGAAGTTAAATTATCATTATTTACAGATGATAAGATACACTACATAGAAGACTCCAAAAACTCCACCAAAAAGACATCTAGAATTAATAAGCAAATTTAGTAGTCTAGCTGGATACAAAGTCAATACTAAAAAATCAATAGCATTCTTATACACAAACAACAAACACACTGAGAGAGAAATTATGGAAACACCACCCTTCACAATAGCATCCAAAAAATGAAATACTTAAGAATCAACATAACAAAGGAAGTAAAGGATCTGTGTATTGAAAATTACAGTACTCTGAAAATGAAAATCAAAGAAACTATCAGAAAATGGAAAGATTTCCCTTGCTCATGGATAGGAAGAACCAACATAGTGAACATGGCCATATGCCCAAAACTGCTTATACAGATTTAATGCAATCTCAGTCAAAATACTGTTAACACACCTCAGAGAACTACAGAAAACATTTCTGAAATTTACCTGGAAGTAGAAGAGAGCCAGAATAGTGAAGGCAATCCTGGGCAACAGAGGAAAGGCAGGAAGCATCACAATCCTTGATTTGAAATTATACTACAAAGCCACTGTGACAAAATCAGCATGATACTGGCAAAAAAAAAAAAAAAAAAATCTGAGGGCCTGTGGAACAGATTAGAGGAAGCAGACACAACTACAAACACACTCAGCCACCTTATCTTTCAAAGAGGCCAAATATGCTCACTGGAAGAAAGATGGCCTCTTTAATAAATGGTGCTGGAAAAACTGGCTCTGTACATTCCGAAGACTAAAACTAGACCCATGCCTATCATCATACACGAAACTGAAGTCAAAATGGATCAAAGATGTAAATATTAAAACAGAAACACCAAGCTTACTGCAAGAGGAAGTAGGTAGAACTCTTGAAGACATAGGGGTAGGTAGAGACTTCATGAACAAAACCTAAACCACATGGGAAACAGTTCAAAGAATCAACAACTGGGATCTCATTTTACTAAAAAGCTTTTGCACATCAAAAGAAATAACCAACAGAGTGAAAAGACAACCCACAGAGTAGAAAAAAATTTTAGCCAACTGTCCCTCAGACAAAGGACTTATATCTAGAATGTATAAAAGACTGAAAAAAAATCAGTGCCCCAAATTAAAAAACCCAATCCAAAAATGGGCATGTGAGATAAACACACACTTCTCAGATGAAGAAATATAATAGCAAATAAATATATGAAAAATGTTCAACATCATTGGTCATTCAAGAGATGTAAATTAAAATAATGCTGAGGTTCCATCTCACCCCAGTAAGAATGGCTATCATCAGTAAATCAACCAACAACAAATGCTGGAGGGGCTATGGGAAAAAAAGGAACCCTTCTCCACTATTGGTGGCAATAAAGACTTATACAACCATTGTGGAAATCAGTGTGGAGATTCCTCAAAAACTAGGATTAGAGGTCCCATTTGACCCAGCTATTACCCTTCTGGGTATCTTCCCAGAAGAACTAAAAACAACATACAACAGTGATATGTGTGCACCCATGTTTATAGCAGCACAATTTGTCATAGCTAAATCTTGGAAACAATCCAAATGCCATCAACTGAGGAATGGATAAAAAAGATGTATTTTTATACAATAGAGTACTACTCAGCCATAAAGAATGATAAACTTGAGACATTTATAGGAAAATGGATACAACCTGAGACCATAGTCATAAGTGAAATAAATCAGTCTTGCATGTGTAAGCATCATATTGTCTCCCTAGTGTAAGAAGCTGAAAGAGTAAATAAGGCCCAAAATGTACAATAGATTTTGTGAAATGAGAAGAAGCTGCTCAAAAGGAAAGAGAAATTGGAATGGGGGAAAGGAGAAAAGAGGGATGGGGAAAGGAAAGAAAAACACACACACACACACACACACACACACACACACACACACACACGACAGTTAAGATAGTTATACTATTAACTGCCATTAGTTCATTGAAAAGAAAGGTTTATGTCTACACTGTTTGACTATAACTCTTCCTAGGGTCACAGCCTCCTATCACTTTGAAGAGATCACCTAAGGAAATGGAAAAGCAATTTAGCTCAATTTGTGCATTTATGTATGAGCGAACCTTAATGACTATGCCAGAGGTGCTGGAGCTTAAAGGAAATGTATTTGCTAATCCATGACTCTAGATGTCAGAAGTGAAAACTGTAAATCACAATGACATTGAAGAAAACAAGCATAATTAATGTAAGTGGATAGTGTTTTTGACCAGGAACATTACTCTGTTAGCTGAATATGAATCCAAAGATAGCTTTTTAAAAGCCATTTTTGCCATTTGTGGCTTGTTTTACCATAAATGTACTTCAAAATCCACAGAAGCTGTGTTTTTTAAATTAAACAAGTAATACTTAGATATAGGCTTGCAGTAAATAATTCTGATAACATTTATATAATGAAGTAAAAGTGCAGAAGGTCTAGAAACTGGAGATGGAGACTTCCAAGAAGGGTTGATTGTTTGACCCCAGCACCCACAGCAGCCATGGCATGCTTCAGGTTAGGACTACCAGGCTGGGGATTTAGCTCAGCGGCAAAGC
>NW_004955463.1:350363-371495 GCF_000276665.1 Chinchilla lanigera
AAACTAAAGGACACAGGCCCAACCCACACAGCCAGAGGCCAGGCGTGGCCTGAATTTTTCTAGATTTGAAAGTCATGCATTGGCCACCTTGTGCTGAGCCTACTTCCTGCTATTGCCTGCATTCAGCACTAGTCTGGATGGGTCTTCCCCCTTTTAATTTTTCAACCTTTAATGTTTTCCTCTCAATTTTATTCGCTATATAATTTCTTGATTTTTCTCCATCTTTTTAGCTTCTTCTATCATCAGGTTTTCTCTTAAATTTATGCAATTTTATAAACATCCTACTTCCCAATAGGATCCTTTATATCACTTCTTTATCTCATATCACACAGTTAAAGGTTTTGAAAATTTTCCTCTTGTATTCCCTCATTCCCAAGCCTGTATCTTTAACAGAGTAATCATAAAGCTTTGTTAATCTTTTGATAGTTAACTCTGTAAAATTACTGTTGAATTCTTTTCTACCATTAGTGGATATATAGCTGTCATATTTAGTACATACTAGATATGTCAATACCTGGGTTGTCTTAATGTTTACACCATAGTTGTGGATTTCTTCTCTAGGGTGAGGCACTGGAAAAAGGCTGAATTGGTCAGTGACCCGTTTAGAATTTGTAAGAGTGGTACCTTTTGTTATGGAATCAATAGTTCTTTTGAAATCTTTGTATAAAAATAAAACAGGTAAAATTGTTGAAGAGTAAGACTGTCAAGGTAATAACCTCTAATATAGAAAAAAATGGCAAAAAAAAAAAAAATGGCAAATTTCTCCTTGATTCAACTTGGCTTGAAAATATTCTTTGAAATATATACCTACCCTATCTCTTCAGCAAAAATTATCAAGCAATCATTTGATCCACAGGTAAGTAATCCACCACCTTGGTCCAAATACAGCCAGCCACCTGTCTCAAGATTAACAGCTAGACTACTGAGCCAAAAAACATAAAAAACACATAAGACAATTATACTACATCAAGGTTTAGATATACTTTAGATATAGGTTTAGATATACTTTAGATATATTTTTCTCTCTCTCTTTCCTGTTGTCTAGAAACTAGAACTGAAAGCTCAAACTCCAATCCTGCGGTGTCTAGATACCAAGATATAATCCCTCAGGGCCTGTATTTTGCTCTTGGCAAACAGAAGCATCCTTGGTAACTACGGTAATAATTTGCCAGTTCTACTTTCCTTCTTCCTGTATACCGTCAGTGCCCAGAAAGCGCTGCCATTCCTTTACCACAACTACCAAGGGAAGAGTTTTAAGCTCTGGAGGTATGCTAAAAGATTAGAAATCACTAAACCTAAATGCTATCATTGTAGGACTGAATCTAGAGGGAAATTAGGCTCAACCAAGGTGACATTAGACCAATTTTTGAACTGAAAATCAAAATTGTGACCCACAGTGTTACTATTGGGTGCTACTTATAGGGTCACGAGATTACATCCGATTTGGGGTGAATTTAAGTCTTAGGCCGTGTGTGTGTGTGTGTGTGTGTGTGTGTGTGTGTGTGTATGTGTGTGTGTTGCTGCAATCAAACCTAGGGTCATGTGCACGCTAGGCAAAGTGTTACAGTCAGTATCTGTAAGAGAAACAGACAATTCAGGACATAGAAATTTATAAGATGAGCTGATAATATCTGCCCACAGAATCAAATGTAGAGGAATGCAAGAGATCTGTCTGCATACTAAAGATCAGAAGAATTCAGCCAAAGGCCTGAAGCCCACAGCAGTGTTCCCTGAGAGTAAAGCAAAGGCCTGGAGCCTGTATCAGGAGGCCAAGGAATCTGCGATGGAAGCTTGCAGGGTCTTCACTGGAAAGCCCAAGGTCCCGAGCCCAAGGCTGGAGAGTCTGCTCAGGCAAGCTCAAGAAAGGCTCGTGCTGGAAGCTGAAGAATTAGCCCTGAAAGCTAAGACGAGAGCCCAAGGAGAAGCCAAAGAGCAGAGCTCCTCCAAAGAGAACTGCAGCCAATCTTGGTGAAGGCAGAGACCTGAGCTCAGCAGAGAACAGCAGCCCCTCAGAAGGAAAGTAGCCAGAGGCAAGCCCTACTGAGGAAAATCAGCTGAAACCCTTCCCTCCTTGTTCCCCATCCATGCCCTTCAAGGACCCTAAGTGGGTCTTCCCTGAACCACGCTGACTCAACTCAACTGGGCGTTCTCTCTCAAATACAGTCCCGCAAGGGCGGTGTGACTGATCTACACGATTAGTCCTACCCTTTGAAAAAACTTCTTTGATTTTACACAGTAAGTTAAACAGTGTCACACCCAAAATAGATCTCACTTTTAGGAGATGTTCTCACAGGGACTAAGTGCCACATAAGGACTGAAGTTTTTGTTTCATTATTACTGTGTTAGGGCTGAGTATCACCTAATCTTTTGTTTATACTAAGGTTTGTGGAATGCTGCATCTGTTTTAAAAGGCAGTTTACTTAGAAGCTATTTAAAATATTTTTCACCTTTTATTATCTTGTTTTATTATCTCTTGTTTTTTATGGTTTTTCTCTTGTTCTCTCTCTCTCTCTCTTTTTCCTTTTGAGACAGGATCTCCCTATGCAGTTCAGGCTGGCCTTGAGCTCACTTCATAGCCAAGGCTGGTCTCACACTTGCAACAATCCTCCTGCCTCAGCCTCCTGGTGTGCGTATTACCTCTTGTAAACTCTTCAAGCAAAATTTTGCAAAGTAGCTTTCATATATCACCTCTTTTAATTTTCAGAACAGATTTAATGATATTGCTGTTATTATTTCACTCATTTTATGATGGAATACACGGACTAGCATGTAAACTAGCAAGTGGCAGACATAGAATTAGACTTTGCCTGTCTCTATTGGGAGCATTTACTCTTTAGTGCTGTGAGGCTTAGGAATATTGTCTTATTTTCACAAAGTGAATTATAAAAAAAAATTAAAATACTAAGGAAGACCCAAAATAGGAGTTGGTGCAAACTTCCTCAAAATATATACCCACCTTATGTTTTTGCCTGATTTATCAAGCAATCATTTACTCTCGGGTTAGGTAGACCACTGCTTTGGTCCAAACACAGCCAGCCACCTGTTTCAGTAAAGTTTTGTTTGAGCATATACACATGTATGTGGCTCCTTTTGCCCACAAAGGTAGAGATGAATAACAGAGATGGTGTGGCCTGCAAAGCCAAAAAGACTTATTATATGCAACTCTACAGAAAAAATTTTCTAGTCCCTATTAGTCTCCAGAATGAATAGTGTGTGTGTGTGTGTGTGTGTGTGTGTGTATGTACACATATGCATGTGTGTGTGGGTGTGTATGCATAGAGGGAGATTTATTTTGAGGACTTGGCTCGTGATTGCATGAAGCTGGCATGTCTGAAATCTATAAAGCTGACTGACAGCTGGAGGCCCAGGGAAGAGTGGCTATTGCACTCTTGGGTTCAAAGGCAGTCTCAAGGCAAGATTCCTTCAGAAGACCTCAACCATTTCTCTGAAGGCTTTCAGCTGATCGGATGAGGCCCACCCACAGTATGGAAGGTAATCTGCCTTACTCCAAATATTGATTTAAATGTTAATCACTTCTAAAACTACCTTCACATCAACATCTTTACTGGTGTTTGACCAAACAACTGGCCACTCAGCCTAGCCAAGGTGACATGTTAAATTAACCTTCACACCTATAGTTTTATTTTGAAAATATTTTACTAAGAAGAAAATGTATGTGGATGTTATATGCCAGTTCTCAGGATGACCTTATTCTTTAATAACTTAATAAATTAGAATGGTACCTAACACATTGCCTACAATAGAGTCTAACTTTATGTGTCTACTACAGGTAAAGCAATCATAGCATCCTTTGCCATATTCTGAAACCAAACAACAAATAATCATATCCAAATTAAGCTGATTTCTGCACCTATCTGATTTCTAAGGGTAAAATCAAACCTTGTTTGCTGGAGTTCTAGAAGTACTTATCCATCTATAGGTTGATCTAGATTGAATGCTGATTAAAAACAGATCATTTCAGAGATTATATCAGTCTTAAATTTTTACCAAAAATTTTTTGTAAAGTTGGCTGCAGTAGCTATACATAAAGTTTACTGTCAAAAATTCTGTTGATAAGCAAACGTCCAGAAAACTGTTTATATAAACCTAGTCCAACTTTTAGTCACTAATACATCTGAAATCCAAAGTTATACGTATTAAAATGTTTTTTAAATTGTTTTATTAACTGTACTAACACTGTTGACAATAAAATGGTAAGATTTTATCCCTGTGCTCAATCAGCTTAGAGTTTATTAGATCACTTAAGTTAGTGGTTAAACCTAACTTTAAAAAATAGAGGGCTGGGGATCTAGCTCAGTGGCACAGCGCCTGCCTGGCAAGCGCAAGGTTGTGAGTTTGGTTCCCAGTACCGGAAAAAAAAGCCAAAAAAAAAAAAAACAAAAAAAAAACCAAAAAAACAATAGATATAGTTATCAGAAGATTTTCAATTAATAGAAGCAGCTCAAATTAAAAAGATTAAAACAAAAGTGTAAGTAGCAGCACAAATATGCTTTATTACCTCCTGTCTAAACAAAATCTTTCCTTAATCTTATATTTTTCTAGCCTTTTTAACACAAACAAATGATTTTAACAATCATCCAAAGTCACTACTCTCCCGGCTAACTTCTATTACCTCCTCATCCAACTTTCATTCTCGATATTCCACTGTATCCCTCTTGCTGAGATCTCCCGCTCCCTCTCCCTACTGCTAATTCTTTCTCTCAAGTAGCTCTAACAGAATCAATTATGCTCATTTTGAAATACTGTCAAACTGATAGTGAAGCACTTGACAAAACTGGCCACTGGGAACCCTTGAAGGAGAAACTTAGTCCTTGCAAACAGTCCTCGTTCCTTTTGAGTCTATTAGAGATCAAAACTGACATTGCTGCTAGACTACTGTAATGACACACCAAGGAAAAATGTACTATGCACATTAAATTTCCACTTTAATTACAACTGTATCTTTCATTTTCTAATAAAAAATTGTCTTTAAAAATGTATCTACCTACATTCTTCTTCTTTCTTCTTCTTCTCGGGCTTTTTAGTACTGAGGATTGAATCCAGAACCTTAGCTTATGCTAAGCACGCAATCTATCACTGAGCTACAAACCCCAGCCCTACTTACATTTTTATTTTATTTTTTTATTTTTTTTGTTTTTTTGAGACAGGGTTTCACTATATAGTTCAAGCTGGCCTTGAGCTCACTTTGTAGCCCAGGCTGGTCTCGAATTTGCAACGATCCTCCTGTCTCAGCCTCCAGAGTGCTGGGATTACAGGTATGCACTACCATGCCCGCCCTATTTACATTTTGAGAATCTTTACCACTTTTTTCTTTGTAGTCCTCACAGGTCACAGCCATTTTATGGGCAGTTCCAGTGCCTGCCTTCCTCTCCAACTTCACCTCGTACTACTTCCCTCTCACGCACGAAGCTTCCACGGCTGCCTCTTCAACTTGCTAACACTGTCCTCTCCCTAAAGGTGCTTCACGGGCATTTAACCTGATGACACGACACCTGGACTCTAGTCCAATCCGCCCAATAGGTGTGACCTGACCACTGTACTGAGCTGAACCGTGTTTTAATTTTATTGTTTAAACAAAAATTTGCCCTTTATCTTGAAGATTCTTCTGGCTTTAAATTGTCTTTACCACTTTGATACATCTGGGAAAAAAAACCAATTTTTAAAAACCTAGAGCAAAAATCATTCTGACAATTAATTTACCAGGGAACTTATAGGACCTGTTTTGTGCAGGACAATTCAGTATCTTCAGAGTAGAAACAAAGGGTACAGATAAGGCTTCAATTGCATAAAAACTGAACTCCAACAGAGTTTCTTCTTTGGATTCTCAGAGTTACCATAAAAGCCAGTTCTAATCTCTCTCTCTCTCTCTCTCTCTCTCTCTCTCTCTCTCTCTCTCTCTCTCTGTCCTGTCTCTCTCTCTCTCTCTCACAGACACACACACACACACACACACAGACACACACACCCAGGAAGTCTATATTTCTCATCGGACCCCCCCACAGTTTCTTAAAAGTTTTTATTTGTAATATGAAAATGATGATCTCTCCTAAAATGTAAATCGCTGGTGATGTCATCTTACCCAAAACCCTTCCAAGACTTCGCATTGACCGCATTTATAATAAAGTCCCATCTCCCTGCTTCTGTCTTGGTGGTCAAGCATGATCTGGCTCTCGCCTACCTCCCTTCTAAAATCACTTCTTGCCATTAGTTGCCATGCTTGGCAAACTGCAGCCCGGATGAGCTTCTGAGTGTTTCTAGGAAACAAGCCTTGATATCTTTACTCTGTCTGAAAAGCTCACCTGAGTCCACACCTGGTCACTACCATCCTTCAGCTGCAGTTAAATGTCAGCATCGTAGAGGAATTTTCTGCCTACACTATCCCTGCAATCACTATCCCAGCAGACTGTAGCTTTCTTGGCACTCAGCATAATCTGTAATTATATTTGTTTCTTTTCCATGTCCCATATTGTGTGCATCCTGGCTCTACCACTTGTTTGGTGTTTTATCTTGGTCCCGTGATTCAGCCTCCCTCAGCTTTATCTCAGTGTTTATCTCAGCAGGCTGTTTTGAGAATTAACCTAGGAAAGTAAAAGCACCTAGAATAGGATCTGGCACCTATTAGAAGTATTAGCTATACAAGGAAGATAAATACATGACATAACAGTGAAATGTTAAGAGTAGTTCTCCAAAGTTTAGTGCTAAGAGTTTTATAAATAATTCAGTGGAAAAACTACACAATGAATTTTTAGCTTGCAGTAATACTACAATTTTCTGGAAAGTGAAATGCCAACTTGTTAAGAATGAATTCCTGGAAGACTATCTAAAGTGTGAATAAACTGAAAAGTGCAAAATTATAGTGTGGACAACTTAATAGGAAGAAAGCTAAAATAAGTAAGCCCTTCCTTTTTGGTGCAGTGCTGGGGATAGAATGTAGGGCCTCATACATGCTAGGTATGTAATCTACCAGTGAGACGCATCCTCAGCGCAAGCCAGCAAACTTTTATACTACGTTTTCTTCCCTACCCCTCCTAAAGTTTTTTTCCTTTTGTCCTCACCCCTGTCTGCTGCACTCTATCATGCTCTAGCTAGATTCAGATAAAGTCAGACTGTATCAGAATCTCACTGTACACATGGAAAGGAGTTGTATCATCTGGGAAGAAGTAGGACTCCCTGCTGGTTTGATCCATTTTCCCAGCTTCTATCCCACAATCTGTATCTAACAAGCTATAATGATACTGATAGGGCAAGAAAGACTCCATTTTCTTTTTTTAACTCCATATTAAGAGAAGTCACTTAAATTCACATAAGTTCACTCCACTCTTCATCCCCTCCCCTTGGTTAGTTATCAACTCACTTAAAGGAGAGCAAAGTCATAAAATGGGAACAGAACAAACAGGAGAAATTGGGAAGTAGGCTAGAAGTTAAATCGCAATGGTCAACTTCTGGGAAATGTAAACCTTGTGGGCATTATGTGAGGTTCATGTAAAATTCCTGAAAATGAGGTAATGATTACTTTGGGAACCTAAGATGTTCTTAAACTAAAGGTCAGACCTGGATCAGTGCAGACATTTTCTCTGGCTCCTGGTTAGAGACTGTCCATCTGCCTGCTCAATAAAGCTTTGTTCATTTCTGCTCTTTTGGTCTCTTGTGAATGCCATTCTCATTGAACTCGCTTGCCATATCAGTATAAACTATGGGAAAGAAATGACCAACTATGGAAAACAGCCCTGGACTTAGTGGAGATCTTTTCTTGAAGAAGAACAGTGCAATGTCAAAGCCAAATAAGTAAATACACACCTGGGTTAGGGCAGTTTCTTTTCTTTCTTTCTTTTCTGTGATACTGGCACCATTTTTATATTTTATTAGGGTATGTTTGTAGTACATAATGATCACATTCATCATGAAAAGTTGATGCATGTACATAATGCATCTTAGTTCTTTTTACATTCCTTTCCTCACCCTTCCCTCCTGGCTGTATTTTTCCCCTGCCCTCCTTCCCCTCCATCTCTGTTTTTCCCTCTATTTTCTATTTTTCTCTTTATTTGTATTTTGGCTTTCTCATAAAAGAGAAACCATGTAATATTTAAGCCCGTGTGTCTGATTTATTTCACTTAACAATATGGTTTCAAGGTACATCCATTTTCCTACAAATGACTCAAGTTGATCCTTCTTTATGGCAGACTAGTATTCCATTATGTATAAATACCACATTTTCTGTATCCATGAATCTGTTAAGGGACATACATGCTATTTTCAAGATTTAGCCATTGTGAATTGTGCTGCTACAGACATGGGTATCACTGGAATATGATGTCTTTACCTCTTTCAGGTAAATAATTAGGAGGGGAGGGACACAATCAAATGGAATTTCAAATTTTAGTGTTTTGAGGAATCTCTGCACCAATTTCCATAGTGGCTGTACTAGTTTACATTCTCAACATGTGTGTGTGTGTGGGGGGAAGGTCCTCCCCCTCCCCAGCTGCTCCACAACCACTAGCATTTGTTATCTGATTTCCTGATGGGGATTTTATCTGGAGTGAGATGGAAACTCAGTGTTGTTTTAATCTGCATTTCTCTAAGGGCCAGAGACATTGAACATTTTTCATGTATTCAATGGCCATTTGCATGTCTTCTTCTGAGAGTGTTTGTTCACTTCAGTTGCCCATTTTTTGACTAGATCTTTTATTTGCGGGGGGTAAGTTTTTTGAGTTCATTATACATTCTGGATATTGTCCTCTGTCAGAGGAATAGTTGGAAAAATTTTTTCTCATTCTGTAGGCTGTCTCTTCACTGTTTTGGTTGTTTCCCTTGCTGTGCAGAAGTTTTTAAATTTTATTTGATTTCATTTATTGATTCATGATGTTATCCCTTGTGCCACTGAGGTTCTGTTTAGAAAGTTCTCACTTACGCCTATGTCTTCAAGAGTTTTACCTATTTGCCTTCTGTCAAATTGTTTGTGTTAATATTTAGAACTTTGATTCATTTTGATTTTACTTTCATACATGGTAAAAGATATGGGTCTAGATATAGGTCTTCTGCATGTGGACAGCCAATTTTCCCAGCATCTTTTGTTAAAGAGGCTATCCTTCCTCCACTGTAAATTTTGGCCTCTTTGTCAATGATCAGGTAACTAAATGTGCTTGCAGTTACTCTGCATCTTCTATTCTGTTTTGTTGATACACATGCTTGTTGTTTTGCCAACACCATACTGTTTCATTCACTGTAGCTTTGTAGTATAACTTGCTTGAAGTCCCGAATTGTGATTCCTCCAAACCATTAACTACAGTCTAAAAGGGTTGTTTTCTGAGTGACTGGTTGCTAGATTAGACAGTTGGCATGATGCATGAAACACAGCATTAGCAACATTACAAAATCCAGTATTCTGTGTAAGGGAAGCCTACTGAGTTTGCAACATGCAAGCATGTCTTCCTTCATCACAGCGGACCAAGGGGTGATCTCAGTGTCCTCCTCTACCTGCTGGGAGATGACAGCAGGCATTCATCCCACTCCAAATCTTCAGTGATGACACCTCAATTAGCTTGCTAGGACTTCTATTACAAAGTACCACAGATTTGGGAGCTTAACAGAAATTTATATTCTCACAGTCTAGAGGATGGAAGACCAAGATCCAAGTGCTACAGGACTGGTTTCTTCTGAGGCCTCTCTTTGGCTTGCAATAGGCATCCTTTCACTGTGTGTTTATAACATTTTCCCTCTGTACCTTTCCATATCTAAGTCTCTTCTTATGAGGACACCAAATCATAGTGGATTAGCGCTTACCTTAATGACTTCATTTTACTTAATTGCCTCTTTGAAGACCCTGTTTTCAAATACAGTCACATTTTGAGCCTCTATAGTTTAGGACTCTAACACAGATGTTTGAGAGGAAGAAATACACCTAATAACACCATTCAAAATAAAACTGAAGCTAGGTGTGGTGGCACACGTCTATAATCCCAACACTTGGGAGGCTGAGGCAGGAGAACTGCCACATATCCAAGGCTAAGCTGGGCTACATAGTAAGTTCAAGACCAACATGAACTACACAGTAAGACCCTGGCTTAAAAAACAAAAACAAAACACAAGTACAAAATAAGACTTCAGTATGGACATGGTGAAGGCAGGAGGGGACATCTGTGCATCAGTCAGGGGTGAGAATCCAGATAAGGAGACGTGAAAGGGATGAGACTAAATGCAGTAAAGGAAGACAGTGCTTACTACACGCCAAAGATTTGGGGCTAAATTCTTTACCCATTAAAACCTTACAATAATCTTAGGGTAGGTATTATTACTCATTTCAAAGCTAAGAAAGTTTCTCAGGTAAAATAGTGTTTAATGTCAGTTGTTGGGTACCACAAATTATAAACTGAATTTAGAGATGTCTGAGGCTGTCCTTGTCCTGCCCTTGAGCCAGATTTGAAGGAGGAAATTCCCTGCTTTCTTCTGGTCACAGCTGAAGCCCTATGGCTAGTGTGCTAGCGACACTGTGGCATTCACAGGGTAAGGTAAGACCTGCTGAGGACACAAGGGTCTTTGAAGCAATGCAGTAGCAGCAGTAAGAAGTTTCACCTGGGGAAACTACGGTTTCCTGATTGCCCCTTGTCTCGTCCTCACAAGAATGCTTTGTGCTTCTCACAAGCCCACAGCAATCGCCACTACCGTTTCCGGAACTTCTCAGTACCCCTTCCCATGCACGGGCTAATAAACATGGGAAGTTGGAGAGTCTTGGTCTTTGCTCATCCGGAGGCACCGACCTCCTTGCCCCCCTTTATGCACAACTAACTGTCTCTCTCTCTTATTTCATCCTTTCACCGAACCCCTCCTACAGGCAGCTGGGGATCTTGGCAATAGGTCCCCAATAGTCAGAAAGTCATAATATATAAAACCAGCCCCATTTGACCCCAAAACTCTTTCAAGTATTCCATGTGGCCTCCCACAATCTGTGACAGCGGGTGCCTCCTGACCATGTACCCTCCTAGGCTTCTCTGTCCTGGGCAGATGTTCCCTTCTTGAGTTGCTCCCGATTACTGGCCCACGTTTGACCCTCATGCCATTTCCTGTTCCTTCTGATGAGGGCTGCTCTAGACAGCAGGACAAAAATGTCCTGTTTTGTCACTCTTCCTTGGCCGACTCGCTGGAAACATCTGGAAACAAGCAATTTTACAAACTCTGGGTACAAATAATTCAAGTACTTGGACCTATTTCATGGTATTACCTGAATTTGGGCTTTTCTGAACATCTCACTTCAGCACCAGGAAAGAACACGGCTCAGTTCCTAGGGCAAGACTGACATGCTGAGATGGGGAAGTTAGGAGCTGGAACCTGACCTCCAACCTTGGCAATACAGGCAAAGAAAGTCAGTTCTGCACGTTTGTGCTGCCAGACGCTGATACTAAGACAGACAGAACATCAGTCTACACTGGATGGTAATTCCTTATTACTGCATTTATGAAGATCTGCCAAGTTTGAAGTTTTTCTCCTGCCACCCTCAGCAACACCATTTTTGTACTTATTTTTTGATTCTTTACTGTGGTAAGAACACTTAATTTGAGATGTGCCCTCTTTAAAAAAACTTTAAGTGCATTTCTAGAGCTTACTCATCGTATATACTGTGCCTAAATATATTTATACTTATTGAACAGCAACTCATTTTTCCCTCCTTCCAGGCCCTGGCAAACATTCTACTCTCTGTTTATTTCAGTCTCACTATATTAGATTCCTCATATAAAGAGAAGGAGGCAGGATTTGTCTATTTGTGACTGTCTTATTGCATCTGGCATAATGTACTCCAGATCCATCCAGGGTGTTGTCTATGACATCATTTCTTTAGCAACGTGATGACCAAATCATTGTTCTACATATTTAAGCAGCTCTACTCTATAGATGTAGATAGTGTAAAATCTAATTTAACTAACTGAAGGCTGGGAACATATTCATTGTACTTAACTCAGTAGAAATGTGTATGTCTTTTGATTCATCACTTCTGAAAGCCAAATAAAGACTTTGTCTCATGACTGTAACCCTGAACTCACTGCCACTTTTGTCTTGGAAAGAGAAAGGCCAATTCCTGAGTCACTGACTATATTAAGCTGATCTCAGAGCCTGTCCCTTGATCTCAGGATCTTCATTTCAAAGCTTACTCAAAGAAATTCTATAACTGCTCTCTCCCAAATTAAAACAAGAGATTCCTAGTGCCAACAAGTTATGCAGACTTCGTCATAGGTGTAATTTTACTTGTTCTATTTATATAAAGTTGTACAGATTCTCCCTTTTCCATACATAGTTGCAACTCAGTTTCAAGTTCTAACAATCATTAAATCTTTTCAGCTCCAACCCTCCCCTTTCCAAGCCAGACGCCCTTTTAAAAGAATGACCAGAGAGGCCATGACTGACTTCTGTATAGTATGGAAAATCTATGGTGGATACTATATCTTTAGCAAAGTTCTACTTGGGTCCTATGTAAGAGCTGCTTACTGTCACACGGAAGGTCAGGTAGGGATGTATAATCTGAAACATTCCCTTTACTGATCAAGACCAAAATTTGAGAATTGGAAGAGCCTTGATAATAACAGCTAGTCATCATATTCCTTAAATATATATGTATATATGTAGTGGTAACAAGCAAAGGTCTCATTTGTATCCTGGTTATTTCATAATTAAATAAATATGATTATATAGAAACACTTCTTGTAATGTATTTTTAATGTCATTACATCAGTTTTTCACAATCTGCTCTACTCAGATTTATCACAAAGAACAATAATGAGAGAACTTTGGTTTTTTTACTCCCAAACATTAGCTGTTTGATTTATTAAGCAGAAAACTAATGCAGCTTCTTTGTTCCTTCAAGGAAATACACAATCTTCTAAAACTACCTCCCCTAGGTTTGGCATATACATGTTGAGTACTACATGACTAGAGTCCATGAACAAATAACACATTTAAAATTAAAGCAATATTTCTGGGTTTGTGAGAATTACTTGACACTTATACTGCACTTTACAACTCTCCAGAGAAAGGAGCTACATAAAGCTACAATTCCAAATTTTGTGTTCATGATGTTCAGTGGAATAGAATTCACAGTGGCACACTTGAAGAGATGAATTGAAAGACTTCAAACAACCCTAACACCAGCAATAGTAACTATAGTATAGCACTAGGTCATGATATCTGTGAAAACAGGCAAAGGTAGCAAGCTATTCACTAGCTTGCTCTTCAATAATGGGTCACTGGGAAGCACTATATATATTTTTTGTAGCTTTGCTCTTATATCTTCACAGAGTTCTCATGTATGCAATCTTTTTCTGATCTCATCTTGCATTACATGATAGTTTTCCCTTCTTTAGTAAATGATACCTTCACCCTACATTGCATTCATCTAAAGTACTAGCACATTCACCTGACAGTAATTGCGGTAATGCTATGCATATTCACTTGAAGCAAAAGTAAATTTCACACAATTATGGTGGGAGCCCAGAGATGAAAGATTTGCATGAGTACTGCTGTAAGATACACTACAGTGGTGCAATATTATCCAAATACCACCAGATTATATGCTGGATGTATTCATTAATGTAAGCAGCAAGGTATAAAAGTATGTAAGGAATTAAAGAAGATAGGCATCAATATTTGGATTTGCTCTTTTTCTCTGCTGAAAGAGAGCTGCATCTCTTGTTTCCTACTGGGATCTCTCTCCTAATTATTAGTATAGATCTCTGTTTTCTGTTCCTAAAATGATTTCACTTACTGTGGATCTGTAGGCACTACAGAAAACCTTATGATTTACTCATAAATTATGTTTAATCCCTGGGTTAGGGTCAAGATCTAGTTCTTAATTAATACCATTGTATCTATATAACATTTCCCCTATGAGTTTTGCTCACCCAGTCTGAGTACCACTTATACTTGCTAACAAGTTGTTTTATAAAGGGATTAAATTTCTTAACTTTTACTTTTCATGCCGTAGACTTATTGTTCTCACAGATACTGCAAGAGACCTTCAAATCTGGACATGTTTACAAAGGTACACATGGGCTTCTGTAGAATTACATTTCCATTAAAAAATCACCTGCTTCAAAAAAACTGCATGATGATCATCAAAAAATTAAACACAGGATTATCCTATTATCCAACAATTCTACTCCTAGGTATACTCCCAAAATAATTTAAAACATGGATTCAAATAGGTATCTGTACACACTGATCATAGCAGCATTATTCAGGATAGTCAAAAAGGTAGAGAACGAATAGACAACTCAAATGTCTATTCATGGATGAATGGATAAACAAACTGTGATATATACAAAGGATATTATTTAGCCTTGAAAATGAAATTTTTACCACGTGCTACAACATAGATGAAGAGGGCTGGAGGGGGGAAATGGAGTGTTGTTATTGTTTACTGGGTACAGAGATTCAGTTTGGGAAGATGAAAAGGCTCCAGAGATGGATGGTGGTGATGTTTGCACAGCAGCATAAATGTACTTAATGCCACTGAACTGTACAAAGCTAAATGGTAAGTTTGAACATATATACATATATATGCATATATACACATCTCCACAATAACAAATTAAAAAATAAATCCCCTGCTCCAGAGCCTCTTCTCAACCACAAGACAATATTCAACCTTAGCTAAACCCTTTTTCTCACTTTTGGTCATTTCCACAGTGCAGAGTATTTGTTATTTAGCATTTTCAAGAAAGTAATCCCAGAAGTGACAGACAAAAAAACAAAAACAAAAACAAAACCAACACAACGCTTTATTGGGATGTAGATGTTTAACTAGACATTTCCACTCGTGAAGTAGCTCATTCATGAGTCTCTCCAGATTATCAATGCCTGAGATTCAAAAGAATGTCTGGGCAAGATGACAAATTCCACTCCGCCTTGACCTTTTTCAGTCAACAGGAAATAGATGAAGCTGTGACTATAAAATCTGAAGACTCAAGATCTTGGATAACTGCTTGGTATAGGCGTCTGTCTGAGACTTACAGTCTTCGGTCAGTTAAGTTACATTCAACATACTACTTTTGAGCACCCTGGAGCAAGGAAAGCGGGAACTGAAACATTCTACAGTCTTTAAAAGAATTTAGTACATATCAATCAGCACTTTAAGGAGAAATTTTAGTTATACTACAAAAAGGATTACAGTACATCTGGCAATGCTGACTAAATCTGAGTACTTCTTATAAACACATTTCATTTTTTTTTGTAATTCCTTTATATCGGGGCTTTCTAAATTGTTGCTATTCTAAATAGATCTAATTTATTATTACTTATTTACTAATTATCTTTTAAATTCTCAAATGAGTTCTACAATTAAATTTACCATCTAAAATTTTATTAAAGGTGACTGTTTTAAAGTCCAAAAAGAAAAGAATTATCTTATTACTATATTTGAAACCATAAAATACTAGAAACTTGTTTATGAATATCTCGGATGATTAAAAAACTTCAACAGATAATCCTTTCATAAAGGATGGAATGTTCTTTGACACTTGAAACATCTACAGTGCCAATAAGGCTCAAAGAAAAACAAGTTCATCTGGAATTCATTCATTCACCCATTCATGGAAGACAGTGAGCCGATGTGCTGAATGCTGCTATGTGTTAGCCTCTCTGGTAGGCACCAGGGCTGGAATAGTGCACAAACCAGACATGGTCCTTGCTTATGAACTTTCCTATCCATCACTCCCAGATAAAATTATCTATAGAGTACAACCTTTTTAATTAGACTGAATTAATTCAGACATCTCTGCAATTCCTACATTGGTATATGTGATTCTCTTTGGTAGTTCTGCAATCAAGGTCAGCAGAACAGAGCCAGTAATAAATTCCAAATGCAAGCTGAACATTCACACTGATAAATTCTCAGTCATCTTATTTGATGTATGGGTTCACTTGTCCAAGTTGGTTCTTTCCTCTTTGTGGTTCCTTCTTTGGCAGGTTCCATCTTAGTCTTTGCTAATTCCTACTTGACTTGAAAGCTCTCACTATTGGTCATTGTCGGTCCATTGTCTGGTTGGTTTATATTCTTTCTTGGGAGAGCAAATCTGTCTGATGTCGAGTATTTTTGTTCTACTATTTTTTTTTGTTATATAGATTAATGGGTTTCATTCCAGCAGATTTGTATAGGGACCTAATATACTTTAACCATCACTTCCATTACCCTCTCCCCCTGTGAGCCCCCTAATTTCATTTTTTGGAGGGATTTCAAAGTGTATTGTGTATTTTGCTCATATCCATCCCCCATTATCAATTTTGCACCTCCTCCTCTCCATTTTATTCCTTCCTCTTGCTAATTCTTTAAATTAATTTATATGCTTAAGACTCCCAGTTTTTTCCTCCGTTCTAGCCTTCTCTCCCATGTCAAACTCATATATACAAATATTTAACCTGTATCTCTATTTGAACATCAACATATCATTAATGACTCCCACCAATAACAACTCTTTCTAACATCCTCTGTATCCCCATCCTTCTGGTGTCTCAGGCAAAGAACACCAGCATCATTTTTAGCTCTTTTCTTCCATAACTCACATTTGTCTATCAAGAGATTCAATTACCACAGTTTAAAAATACATCCAGAAGCATCTCTTACTATTTCCAATACCCACATCGTGGTTTGACACAGCATTATTTCTCACCTGCATTAACACAATAAAAATAGCCCAGGCTCCACAGCAGTCAGAATGATCTTTTCAGGCCTAAGTCACAGCATGTAATTTCTCCACTCAGTTCACTGCAAGAATCTTCATTTTACTCCAAGTAAAAATCTTCACAATGGCTACCACCTGATTTTGTTACCTAGTTCCCTGCATACTTCACTCCAGTAAAATGATCATCAAACACCCTACCTCAGATATAAGCCATTCCTTTTGCCTAAAATACATTTCTCTCCAATATCAGTCTGCTTAAATCCCTCAGTTGCTTCAGCTCCTTGCTTAAAACTTTGAGTCCCCTCTTGCTCCCAGCACATTACTGAAGATTGAAACCTTTTCCTGGCACCCCTAACCTTTGCCATGCTTTTTGCCTCCTCTCATGACATGATAATCCTCTAACAAATCTATTTACTATATTTTTCTTATTTTCCCCTCCCTACTAAAATGTATGCTCCAGAAGCAATCAATAGATATTTTTTGTTTATTTTTTTGGATACTGGGAATCGAACTCAGGACCTCATATTTTCCAGGCGCTGTGTGGCTGAGCTACATCCTGGCCCCAATAGGTATTTTTTGTAAAAGGCCAAAGATTTATACAACTTGAAGAGAAACCAGAGTATAATCCGATAGGAATTTTTTGAATGAATGAATAAATTAAAAGTGTGTCCAAAAATTATGGATAGTTGAAATACATTTCAAGTGTGGGCTTTTGTAATTATTTGTGAAAGGGCAGGTTTATGAAAGCCTGTAGTATCTCTACCCCAACCCCACTGGCTGTCACACATTTCTTGATTCCATATTTCTTATGTACTAGTCATTGAATAAGTAACGTTGCATTAAAATATGATTTATATAAAGCCTTGATTAAGTCAAATGTGGCTCTGCCTTTCACATTTTCACTTTAACTGACCTCCTTGGAGATGCCCTGGATAATCACTTGTCATAGGTAAGTACATAAATATCCCTGAGAGTCGTTCTTCCTAATATATGTCACATGGAGTTGCTTGCTTCATAATCAACTTGATCACATACTACTGCCTGCAATTTGAAGTAGGCCTGTGACCTTCAGTTTGAGGCTCAGAACTGAAATATTTTCTTTCTTTCTCTACAAATGGCATCAGGTGTCTCTCATTACAGTTCCAACTCAGTTGTTTTGGAGCAAGCTGCCTTTTCTACTGAAGTACTCCCAGTGTGACTATGTGGTATATATTACAGACAGTAGAGTATTTCAAATCCCAGTATCTCTTCCATCTCTACAAATCTGTTGAAAACCCACACATTAAATCCAGCTCCCTACCTCTTTCAGATGGCCCAAGTGCTCCAAGGGGTGAGGGACACGATCTAGTCTGAGGCTGTTTTTATTTTGGTGCTGGGGATTGAATCCAGGTCCTCTTGGACGCTAAGCCATATGCTCCGCCACTGAGCTAAACCTCCAGCTCCTCATCTGGGTTTTAAGTCACCTCATTCTAAATATATCCTTTAAATAAAATCCATTTTTAACATAATGCAATAAACATAGAGACAGAAATTTAATTTTATCCACATACAGAAAATAGATAATTTTCTAACCTGGTTTTCTAAATTTCATTGAATTATAACAAAATACATTTATAAAGTTCTTGGAACTACAAGGACTTCTTTTGACAAGGATTATATCTTTTTACAGCTAGATATTTACCTTAAAACTATTTCAGTCCTTGGATATATGGTTTTTAAAAACATTAAGGAAAAAGTTTTTGTGTATTGTTTTATGTGTATTTTCTGATTGTCTCCTCTGGATCACACTGTTTCTCTGGGGTGGCACAGCTTGTGAGTAAAGCCAAAGAGCTCAAATTTATTAAGTACAGCAGGTGTGCTTAGTTGTACACTTCACATGAAGGGATGTTTTAAAGGTACAATGGAGACACAGTGGCAGAAAATGAAACCCAGCCATTTACAAAAGCACTTCATTTGAATTTTAAAAATGTAATCAGGATGCAGTACAGACTGCCACCCACAACACTGACTAAAGAGGTGCCCACACTAGCAACAAAAATTTCCACTATAATCTACCTACAAGCCTCAGCACAAAAAATGAACAAACAAACAGAAACATGACAGGACAAGGTGACAAAAATACCTCGAAAAACACCCAATTCCTTTGAAGCTGATCCACTGGGCATCAGAGGTGAGGAAATAAAAAAAACCCACAGAGCTGAATTATTCAATCCAACAACAAAATAGATAAATAAGGTACTTAGAAAGCTCACAGGAGATATAGCTAAACAGATAATAGGACTAGTAAATGGATCAGCAAGTCTACACAAGACACTAAGAAAAAGCTAGCTGAGCTAAACAAAATGATACAAAACATGAATGACCAACACAGAAAAGAGTAAGACTCCATAAAAAGATAATAATCAAGCAGAAATTCAGGAGATTAAAAATTTTGTCTGAAGTATGGACAGCAGAAGTGATCATGTGAGGTCAGAGTGTCAGAACTAGAAGACAGGGCTGTTATTAGTGGCCAATTATTCAAATACATCTTAAAAACAAGAGAAGATGAAAAATGCATCCAACAGCTGCTAGATGACACAAAGAAGACTAATCTAAGATTAATTGGAATTAGTGAAAAATCAGAAGACAGCACAAATGGCATAAAAAAAAAACCCTGTCTACTGAAATAACAGAAAACTTTCCAAATAAGACAAAAGAATTTAACATATAGATAAGTGAAGCAAATAGAACCCCAAATAGCCACAATCAGAAAAGATCCTCTCTATGACACAGAATAGGCAAAATCCCAGAAGTCCAACACAAGAAAAGATTCTTAAAAACTGTTAAAGAAAAGCAATGAGTCATTTATAAAGGTAAACACATTAGAACTACAGTAGATTGATTAATATAATCCTTAAAAGTCAGGAGGGACTGAAGTGCTACAAGTCCTAAAAGAAAACAATTTTCACCCCAGATTGATAAATCCTACAAAACTACCTTTCAAGATTGATGGAGAAATAAGATCTTTCCATGAAAAAGAATACTTAAAGAAATTCTTGGCTGTCAAACCAGCACTCCCCCAAATTCTCAAGGGTATCCTAAAAGGAGACAATGAAGCTAACAATGACAAAAGGTCTAATATAATGAATACATCAGGCAGGGTGAGTGGTTAGGTGGAAGGGAATAAAAAAGTAATCAGCAAAGGAAAATAATGTAATGAGAGGAGTAAATCAATACTTTTAAGTAATTACTCTTAATATGAATGGCCTCAATTTTCGAATCAAAAGACAAAGACTGACAGAATGGATCAAGATACAAAACCCTACAGTATACTGTATACAAGATACACATCTAATGTAAAAAGAATTTCATAGACTAAAAATCAATGGATAAAGAACACATTCCAAGTAACAGGAACCTGAAAAAAGCAGGTATAGCTATCCTAATTTCAGAAAAATTGGACTTCAAGTCAAAATTAATCAGAAGAAGAAAATAAGGTCACTCCACATTGGTTAAGGGAACAATTCAACAGAAAGAGATAACAACTATTAACATATATGCACTGATCAACGGTGCACCCAACTTCATAAAATAAGAAAAGTGGACCAAGAAGATACAAAAACCCTAGAGAATCCAATGACAGACAATAAAATTGAAACAGTAATAAAAATATCTACAATTAAGAAAAGCCCAGGTCTGGATAAATTTACTGCTCAATTCTACAAGAACATCAGGAAATATTTAACACCCATACTACTCAAGCTCTTTAATGAAAATGAAAGGGAAGAAGTAATCCCAAAGTTATTCCTGAAAGGTAGCATTACCCTAATTCCAAAGCCAGAAGAGGATCCAACCAAAAAAGAGAACTACAGGCCAATGTATTTAATAAATGCAATATAATGCAAAAGATACTGGCAAACAGAATGTGACAAATTATCAGAAAGATCATACATCATGACCAAGGATGGGTCAACATACACAAGTCAATAAACGTAATACATCACAAAAACAGAAACAAGGACAAAAATCACATGATCATCACAATAGACATAGAAGCCTTTGACAAAATCCAACATCTATTCATACAAAAAAAAAAAAAACTGAAGAAAATGGGTATAGAAGGACCTTATCTCAATTTGATAAAAGCCATTTATGACAAACTTCCTGCCAACATCATATAAAATGGGAAAAGCTGAAAACTTTCTCTCCAAAATCAGGAACAAGACAAGGATGTCCATTATCACCACTCCTGTATTCAAAACATTAGTAAGAGCAAGTAGGCAAGAAAAAGAAATAAAAGGATATGTACAGGAAAGGAAATCAAGTTGTCCTCATTTACAAATGATACGGTCTTCTACATATAAGATGTATAAAGTTCCGGCAAAAGACTCCAAATTAATAACCAAATTCAGTAGAGTGGCAGGATACAAAATCAGCACTGAGGGGCTGGGGATTTAGCTCAGAGGCAAAG
>NW_004955463.1:371650-380834 GCF_000276665.1 Chinchilla lanigera
ACAATAGCACCAGGAAAAATTAAATACTTAGAATTAACCTAACCAAGGAAGTGAAAGACCCCTATCGTGAAAACTAAGGTACTCTGAAAAAGGAGATCAAAGAAGACATCAGAAAAATGGAGAGATGCTCCCTGTCCCTGGAGAGGCAGAATTAACATAGTCAAAGGCCAGACTTTAGATTCAACACAATCCCAATCAAAGTACTAATAGCATTTTTACAGAAGTGGAGAAAAATAATCCTAAAATTCATGCATACCCAGAACAGGAAAAGCAATCATGTGTACAAGAGCAAAGTGGGAGGCATCAAAATCTCAATTTGAAGTTACATTGTTAAGCTAGAATGATTAAAAAAACCAGCGTGGTACTGGCATAAAAACATACACGTGAATCAGTGGAACAGAACAAAGGATGCAGAAACAGCCTCAAGCACATTAGGCCATTTGATCTTTGACAAAGAAGCAAAAAATGTACCCTGGAGGAAAGATAACCTCTTTAATAATGGCTCTGGGAAATCTGGCTATAGGCATGGAGAAGACTGAATCTAGACTTGTGTCTCTCACTGTGTCCTAAACTAAAATCAAAATGGATCAAAGATCTGAATGTTAAAAGAGAAACACAATCTGCTGGAAGATAAAATGAGTAAAAAGCCTGAAGACACAGACATAGGCAAGGACATTCTGAACAGAACTCTCTTTACACAAGAAATACTACTAAGAATCAACAAATGGGGTCATATCAAATTAAAAAGCTTCAGCACAGCAAAGGAAACAACCAAAACAGTGAAGGAACAACATACAGAATGGAAACAAAAATATCTGATAACTTTCTTCAGATAGAGCACTAAGATTACAAATGTATAAAGAACTAAAAAAACAGACCTCCCCCAGAAAAGACCTAATCAAAAAACAAGTGGGCAAGTGAAAGGAATAAATTAAGGAGACAGGTCTTTGTCAAGTGGGAATGGAATCAAGAGTTGGAAGGAAGGAATAGGTAGGAGAGGGGAAAAGGCTAAAAAAATTAAGATGAATCAACTCCCCATAAAGGCTGGTACCATTATGTGCTGTAAACACATACGCATAAAAAAATAAAACCTAAAATAAAAGGTAAGCAAAAAAAGTCATCAACAAGATAGCTAAAATGAACCATCATTAATGCATTTTAGAGAGCTAGAAGTGCTAGAAGATGCTAAACATAGTATATATTTTTGCATAAGAGGGTCTCTCAAATAAAAATGGATTTTAAAACACTTCAGGCACTAATATTTAAAATTGAATTTAAAAGTCATAGTCAGATGAAAGGACAAATAGGAAAGAAACCACATAAATATTACAAAAGTATAAGTTATAATTCTGAAAGTCAAATTATCAAGCAATCAGGCCTGGCTCCTTTATTGATACCATATACTTTTTAAGGAATCAGGGCATCTACCTTCTGCCCATCCCATACCATCCTGCCATGTTAATTTCATTCTCTCCATTCTCTGCATCTGATTGAAATAACCACCAGTATATTATAATATAATTTCCTTAAAGGAATTAGAAAATTGTTTCAACAGATTTTTCTAAAGGACTATTCAAAACTTCATTCAATTATATTTTTATCATTAATTCTCTGTAGTGTCTCTAAATGCTGATATGTAATCACATACTATTAGAACTATCTCTCTAATGATCTTTGGAATGTTGCTTCCCAAACAGACAGCATGGAGAATCTATCCTATATTCTACTGTGCCGTTTTCAGAACAGTTATCTCTACGGTCATTGCAGTGAGATTGCTGGTATCTCAGGGGACCCATAAGCTCATCACTTCCTGCAGAAAAGGCTGGCAGATGTCACACAACTGTCAAAGTATATTAAGTCAACAGTGTAATTTATGAAACGTGAGTTATAGTTTTATTTTTCTGATAAGAAAAATCACAAATTTTCCATCGAGATGAGAAAAACAAATGAAACCATCAAAAATTAATGAGGAATATCTCATTGAGAACTCTCTCTCACCATATATATCTCTCAGTCTCTGGAGATTTTGTTTTTCATTTTTTCCTTTCTGGCACAATGTCTTATCATGAAAGACAGAAAAGATCAAATAGCTGGGCTGATTGAGCAGTACTACCGAGGATGTGAATAGCACAACTTGAGCTCAGCCACTGCGTTTGGTGCTGGGACTGTCTTCACAAAGCTGTAGGCAGCAGCGGTGGTTCAGGTGCTCTATAACGGCCAGCAACCAGAGCAGGACTCCAAAAGGCCATTCCTCTGGTTTAGCTCTGTCCAACTTATAAATTCAGTTCTCTAGTCTTCCCATGGATTCAATGAATTGCATTCATGAACTTCCCTGCCCAGTTTCAACCACCAAGTCACAGGTATTGAGCTGAGAGCAGAGCAGGTAACAAGTGAAGGAGCTAAAAGCACCACTTAGTTCATAGCAGAGGCACAGACTGCCCTTCATAATTCTTCCCTGAGATACACATATGCGGTAAGATTTAAAGTACGATTTAAATTCACTACTACTTAAGTGCTTCCCATATGTCTGCACCTTTATCGATTATCCTTTCACATTGTTCCAACAACCAATGCAAAGGTTCCCAGGAGGGTGGTGTTTCATTCTCCTTTTCTGCTCTCCTACCATTCAACCTCTTCTGAAAGGTAACAACGTCTCTCCCTATGCCCAAGCTGGCAGAGGTTCATTTTTCGTGCTTTTGCTCACAGGCCATTTTCTCTTGGCTATTAGGAGAGGATCTCTAAGTTCTCCTCTAAATCATTTCTGTGGAGGAAAACACTTGGCATATAACAACGTAGGGTTCAATACTGTAAATGGGTTTGATTGAGCATTTGCCAAGCTTCAGAAACTGAGTCCTTCCTAAACTTATGGGCACACCTTCCTGAAGATAACGGTCTTACTTAAAAATCATCCCTTCAGCTTGTGTCTAATTGTTGCAAACACTCACCCAAGTATTTAACGGCATGGATGATATCCTTTTTTAAAAAAACAAACCTTAAGTTGAATGTTACTGGATCCCATTCTCTCATTTATTTCCATTATAAAATTGAATGTTCTCATGCCACAAATAGCTTAAATAAGACAAAGAGGAGAGATTAGTTCATTCAACATATACTGAGCTGTGATTATCTTAATTACTCCAAGTATGTTACCCCTGATAAGAATTAATAGCAATTAGTAATGGTGTATTATATAGTTAATCAAAAGAATTCTCCTATACACTAAATGAAACCAAAAAGATATTAAGTCTTTCCTTCTACTCCATAAACTATTTCTCTTCAAGCCCAATGATAGGACAGATTAAGAATTTAGAAGATATGTTTTACACATTGGAATTGTAGACCTGAAGAAATACTGAGATTTTAATCCTTTGATTCACATAACTTCAAGTCTTCAAAACTTTGAAGAATATTTAGGAAAGTCATGGAATTAATGTGTTTTGCAGTATTATTGCCAATAAAATGATTTTTAAGTAATTTAGGATGTTTTATAGGCATCATTTTTCTTTATACAACAGTTTTCTCTAAATACTACTTGATTTGGTTTCAAACTATTTTAGTACTTGTAGATAGTAACATATGTATTACAAAGATTATCTACCCTTGAAAAGAAAGCTTGAATGTTCTGCATAGTTTACAAAGTGATACTGTGCCATTCACAAGAATAAAATTCTTTTCTTGGTGTGGCTCAAATCCATTTCATGCTGGAAGGCAGTTTAGAGCCTGTCAGTCTCCATCCCTGAGGTGGAAGCAACCTTAAGGGAATGACAGATCACAGGGTAACAGAATCCAGGGTTGAAGTCTTACATATGTATTTTATCTTGAGACTTTGGTTGTTCATTTAAAAAAAGCTAGAAAATGTGATTATATATTTCTCAAACTGATCCCTAAGTATGTGGATTACTTCTTGTAATTCTTAAACATTTCTAGTAAACACTGTGGTATGTAAGAAGTTGCAATCATTGCTGGGAAATGTTAACAGACTGCAAAACTGCGAATAAAGCCTCAGTATTCTCAATATCCTAACAAATCTTTCAAAGGGAAGCAAACCATTGCCCAAGAGCCAAACTATCTGACCTAACAACTATGTTTATTAATAAAGTTTTGTTGGAACACAGCCACACCCATTTTCTATGGCCACCGTCCATAATAACAGAGTTGAGTAATTCCAATAGAGATCATAATGGCTTGCAAACCAGAAATAGGTACTGTAGTAGACTGACAACTGGTGGTCAACTTATAACCCCCAGCTGAACTGAGTAAGCCTGGTGCTGGGTGTGGGAGGCCCACTTGGGGACTGTTGCCAGCAGCATAAGAGGCAAAACAGAAGAAGAAGTGAGGCTGTTGGGAGCAGAGAAAGGCTGTTGCAAACTGGTAGAAGCTGTAAGGAGCTGTTGGTTCTTTTGGAGGAGCTTGTCATGCTGGCTCTCCTGATGAACTGGGATGTTTTCATCCCCTGAGGAGCTTGGGACCTTGCTGGCACTATGAATAGCTTCAGTTCACTTTGGGGGAGCTCTGATCCTCACTTTGAGCATTGCTTCCTGGCTCTGGAGGGGAAGATGGTGCACTGCCAGTCTCCTGGAGAAGCTTGCTGTGGTGGCTTCCTTGATGGGAACTCAGCCATCCTGATCATCGGAGGAACTCAGGACCTCACTGCTGCTGAAGATGGCGGTGGTACCTTTTGGGGGAGCTCTGGTTCTTCTGAGCATCGCTTCCTGGCTCCAGTGCAGATCCTTCAGCCTGTTAGCACAGATCCTTCATCTCGTTGGCAGACTTCCTAGATTCCACCTCTGACATTGGGCCTTCCCAGCACAGATCTGTGAAACAGGCTTGCATGAGACACCATTGTGGGCTCTGGGCCTCCAGTTGGATTCATGGGAGGCATTGTTTTGGGCTCTAGGTCTTCAGCTGGACTCACACAGGACATTTCCGTGGGATCAGCCCCTCGGCTAGATTTCTTGTTCTTTGTGTGTGGACAGATTTCCTGCACTCTTTTGCATATCATTTTTTGGGTGACTATTATAAATAATCATATAAAGTACGTGTCCTGTATTACATTGTTCCCCTTGCAAAAATAATCCCCAAAACCATAACAGGTACTCTCTGGTCCAAACTATATCAACTTCTAAAAACTCTTAAACCTTTGTGTAAAGGCTGCTAGCTTATTTTCAGAGTTGTGTTAACTCATCTAAAAGGAGAATGAGAAGGGGAAGTGCAGGAGAAAGAGAAAAAAGAGGAGGAAGAGGAAGGGGAGGAAGAAGGGGAAAGAGAGGTGGAAAACAAAAAGAAGAGGAGTGGAGAGGAGGAAAAGGAAGGAGGCAGAAGAGGAGGAGGAGCAGCAGCAGCAGCAGCAGCAGTACCAGGAGATTAAAAAGACTTACAAAACAACTTCACTGGGCTAAGTTATTTGGTGAGTGGTTTGGTGGAAAAGGGAGAGATTCTGACATTTGTGTCACAGCAGCAAAAGTCATAACTGACATCTCCATTGGGTAACTTGGAGACAGGATACAGAACTTGGCAATGCTTGGCAATTATTGAATATTTAACTGCTCCACCTACAAAGGAGGAAACATGACCTCTAAGTTTTTGAAACTTCGTGATTATTTGAAATGACTTAAAACCATAAGCAAGCCATGTACAGTGGTGCACATGTAATCCCAGCACTCCGGAGGCTGAGACAGGAGGATTACAAGTTTGATACAGCCCGAACTACACACTGGGTTTCATGCCAGCCTCAACTATCTAGTAAGACCCTGTCTTGCTAAACAAACAAACAAACAAACAAAATAAGACCACAGGCAAACCCAGAACTACATGAGGATACAACGTAATAATAAATGTCTCATAGCATCTTCTCAAGGTAAGAGCAGGGAAGTAATAACATTTCAAAAAAACAGACACCAAAATGGTGAAATGAGGATATGTGCAAGTTCCCTTCAATACTCTTGAAAGTTTTTATTGAATTTGAAATTATAACAACATAAAAGATTAAAACTATTTTAAATGTTAGCAATTATGAGGAAATACTTCAATTACCTTCCTGGACAAAGTTAACGCAATAACTGCCATGGTGGATCCGTAACACCTACAAACCAGGATGTCCAATGAATGAAACACACTGGGGGCTGCAGCCCATCCCTACCCTTGTAATTTTGCATCCTAAAGTCCCATCTTACAAAGTTCACACTTAGAGTTTATCTTATCTTATCTCATGAAAAACAAGCTAGCTCTTAATTAAAAGGATCAAGGGCATATAAGACACCAAAGAAGCCAAGAATAATGGGATAGGATGGGAAGATAGGAGAAGGGGAAAGGAAAAGATAGGAGGGAAGGGGAACATGATTGAAGGGGCCTCCGTGGTCAACAAAGGAGATATGTATGTTCCAAAGGATTACAAATCTAACAGTCCTTGACAGCATAGGAAGCAGACTCACCGAAAACACTTGACTCTCATCTGTATCTCACATATTTTATATATACATACATTCCAAAAAGAAGTAAGAATTATTTTCTGAAAATAAAAACACTAAACAGAAATTATGCTAACTGAAAAAAGTGCCTAGAGAGCTACATACATGCATGTTTGTTAAATATAGAAACTAAGCATAATGAGAATCATTATCTCCAGTTTCCAAGGATACCAGGATAAGCACTACTCCTAAACTGCTGTTCATTCAACAAAGGGCACAGAGAGATTTATATTCAGGGTCATCCCTGGCTGACAGCTGCTGTAGGAGGAGGATCAGGGTAAATTACCCTGTTTGTTCAATTCTATTTGTTACCTACCACTTCACAGCCCCTGACCTCCTCTGGTCCCAGCCATGGTCAATATTTTATATGAGAAATTTGAAAAACATGACTGTAAATAGCATCACACAAGAGCAAAAAAAGTCCATAAAGGGCAGGGCAGCAGGAGATGGGATTAATCCAGGGAGTAGGGTGGGGACAGGCATTCTCATTTTCTATGTCTGGGAAAAGCAAAGAGGCTGATTTTGTACTTCACTCACACGGTGCCTAGAAGGGAAACTCCACAGCTAATGTCAACTTCCAACTCAACCAAGGCTATGCAGGGCTTCTGGAACTTACCACAAGCTACACTGCCTACGCTGCCCTGGTCTCTAGAATCAGATTCATCTCCCACTTGTTCTGTCCTCTAAACTCTTCTGTGTTTCAGAGTGAGTAACTGCTTCCTTCATGTTTTTTACAGCAATAAAAAATATAAAAACTACTTTCTGCCAACTCAAGAGATATTGCTGACCAGTCATTTATTGGTTCATTCAAGACTGTCTGCGGACTGCTTTCACTTTGGCAAGCATTTCTGCCCAGTCAGGTGAGTAGTAACTGTCAGGTGGGTAGCAGATGCTACTGACGCTCACCAGGCAAGTAGCAGTTACAGACAGCGCAAAAAGAGGCAGTCTCCCTCTTAATCAAGTTATTGCTTACAAAAATACTGCATAGCTTTTGTGACCTTTCAGCTTATTTTAAAGTCACAGAAAAATAATGTATATATAAATATACACACATATATAAACGTATATATAAAATATGTTTAAGATATCATAGTAATTTGGTAACTACGTAGTTCCAAACACATCACCCTCTAGTCAATACAGTAAGACCTCCTAGGTGGCACCTGGTACCTGTGCCTGGCACCAGGGAAGAGAAAATCTGCCTTCAAATGCTTCCTCCTGATGGATGTGGGACACTGTGCCTGCTAAGCTGCTTAGCTTAATGTGCTAATACATAAGAATAAGCGATTGTGATAATGAGCACTTAGGACTTCCCTGCTTTGCACCAGTTACATCAATTGATACTGTTCACTGTTTTAAAGAAGTCAAAGAGTACAATATAGCAAAGGTCCCTCATAGTTACATAACAGATACAATGTATATCAATAAGACCAGCGAATTTAATATTAACTGTGAGTGGCAAAACGCCTTATGCGTCTACCTACACACTCTTCTCTTATACATTATACATGACCGGGATATCGCATATCTAGATGTGCTGTCGTGAAGATGTCAGTACAGCCCGAGCTTCTCTTTTTATAACACTCATTTTTTTTTAAATTAAAAGATTGTTCCTAAATCCAACAAAAATAGAAAATTTTAAAACTACAAACGATACAAAATGAGAAGTTTGTCTCATTTCGTTTAAAAGTCACATCAGTGGTTATTTTGGTGTGTTATTCTGACACTTTCTCACAGGAACAACATTGTGAGTTAAGATGGCTTCAAACAAGATTCTACATCTCAGTCTTGAAGGGTCCATAATATTTAAATTGCAGGTTTAAACAGGCCACTGTTTAATCTTGTTTTCCAGTCCCATGCAGGGCTAGTGCTTGGTAGGGCAAAAACAGACGTGTGGTAGGTAGATCGCCAAGCTCAGAAAGCATTCACAAGTCACTGGCTGAAAGGTCATCCACTGTTTTAACTTTTTTTTTTTTTTTTTTAATAACCTCGATCAGCTTTCACAAATCTCTGAAGACAGAAGCCAGCTTACATTATGCAGCATAACTGCATTCCCTACTTCTGTGTATTCAAGTTGAAAAAGCAAAGAAAACCTTCAGCATTGAAAGCACCCTACACATCAATCCAGGAGCCTAGAACTTGGACTGGAGCCACTTGGCTCCTAGAACCTCCGATGTTCTCCACCCTCCCGCTTCTTCCTGTTATTCTGACATCTAAATTGTGGTCCTGTGTATTGCATATGTCTTCGAAAACACTTTCTAGTAGCTCACCCCTCCATCTCTCTTTAAACTAGAAAGTGTCCAACTGGCAATCTCTGAGTCATAAAGGACGCTAAGACGCCACCGAGCGCTGTCACAGAGCGTTAGAAAGTGCATGTGTGACACTCGGAAAGGGCTCCTGCCCTGCCACCGGAGGCCAAGCCAGCATCCCCGCGCGGGTCTGGCGGAGCTCGATCGTGGGCCCAGCTCGGGGCCCCGCAGCCCGCACCGCAGGCTCCCGCGCCCGCAGCCACGGCCGTCCCGCCGCCGTCAGGCACCCAGGGGGTGTGGCTGGGCGGTGGCGGCTGGCGGAAGGCAGAGGGGAGCCCGTCTGGAGCGGAGGGTCACGGTGCCCTGAGGGTCGCGCGGGAGGCGGGTAGCGGGTGGAAGGAGCGGCCCCGGGCTGTGCTCGCCGCAGCCCGCGGAGGCGCAGCGGGGCGCCCGGGGCGGAGCGCGGGG
>NW_004955463.1:381789-444958 GCF_000276665.1 Chinchilla lanigera
CCGTGGGGGGCCGTGTTGGGCCCCCAGGACACCGGCTCTACTGCCCGGCCCGGCCCGGGGCGCCACCGAGGGGGCTCCCAGCCGTCCCCAGCGTGCAAGGGCCGTGGGGTGAAGAAGCAGCATTTTAAGTTGCGAATCCAGAGACCGCTGGAGTTAGTAACATGTTACTTACTCGGAGAATCTTAAGACTTTTGTTACATTATAAAATAAGAGTTTCCGTTCCCGTTACCCCTCCGAAGAGCCGTGCACCCTTCCCCTCTGTGCCTCGATACAAAGTTTTCTCTTGTGCTGAAACTTAGCAGGCAGCTGATTCTAAAGTGGTTGCTATTCCTGGAAGGGATCCTGAGTGATACTTCAGGACTGATGAACAGGAAAAAATAGGAAGGTTTCTAATATTTTTTTTTTTATGGTTCATTTCATAATGAACTCACCTGGTTGCACAGAGAAACATTTACATCAATGTAGTGTATATGAGTAATATACATAATTAGTACTTTTAATGGGCTCAATGTAATTTCGCATTAGGGAATATGTGTATTTACACTACACACCAACTCTATTGGGTGAAATTACCTCATAGTCATGTGTAAAGTTCTGCTTTACAGGAGTTCAGTCAAATCAGTTAAGGTGTCTTGTCTTTGGGATTATCTGTAGGTGACTGGATTAAACAGCAAGCTAGCTAATCTCTCCTAAAATAGCTACATCACACACAACACACACACACACACACACACACACACACACACACAATTGCCTCACTTGCTTAAAAAAATGCATAGAAAATGCCAGTCAAGTTTCTGTAGGACTTTTAAATCACTGAAATGAGAAGAGTTCTGTCCAATGAACCACTGTATTTTGACAGAACATTTAAATTCTTTTCCCGTATTCTGTAGGGCATATTACTATAACTCCTTGAAAGCCTCAGCTTTTCCCGTGGAAACCAACCTGTGATTCTAATCAGAGTATATTAAGGGGATGGGATGTAGCTCAGTGGAAAACCATGCTTAGCATGTGTGAGGCCTGGACCCAATCCCCAGAACCAATAAATGCATAAATAAATAAAAAGACTAAGGACCAGAACTAAACGTCCCCTATTAGGATTTGGTTTCCTTCCCAAAGATGAGGTAGCTATTCAGTGATTGAGGGCAGGGGAGACTACTAAAGAATAAAGAGGGGTCAAATTCCTTATACAAGAACCCCGAGAATCTGCTAATTGTGCCTCTTTAGATACCAGAGGCTACAACGCCCAGGGCTGCTCCTCTTCTAAAAGCCTCACAGGGTTTAGGTCGGAAGATGGAGAGCGCTCTGTAATTTTCACAACTATAGCCTTTCGAAAGAATATGCAGGCATAATACCTTTGATAGAGCCCACATTCTCATCACTCATCTAACATGTTATTTAATTGTCATATTTACAAAAATATTTGTGGAACATTTTCAGTAGTAGGGTTTTTACTATCATTGAGTTACCCAACTACATTCACGGGACAGAGAGAAAGAAACAAAGAAAAAAGAAAACCTAGCAGAGGAAAAATTGTCTCTACACCCACGCAGTGACAGGATTTATTTTTACATAGCCTCTAGTTAGACAGGCATAAATACGCACGCACAAATGTAAGCTCTGTGCTCAGCAGCCAGTCTCCAGATTCCAGTCTCTGATGTGAGTGGAAGGATAACTTATTTTTAGGAATGAAAAGCCTTTGATTCTTTCCCGCTTCTTTAGATGTATACATCAACAGGAAAACAATTGAAAGGTCATAGACAATTAAGAAGAAACTGTACTTGAGACACTTTAGAATGCAGAAGTTTCGACTCACTAATTTTAATTTAGATGTTCAGTATTTATAAGAAACTGTGCGTTTCATATACAACTATGATGAAATAAATATGGCCACTTATGGAGAAGAGAGTCAGCCACAGCCAAGGAGGGAAAGAGGAACACCAAGGGATAGAAGAGGGTCGCGGCAGCCAGACGGCGGGGTGAGGAGCACAGCTGAGAGAAGAGCCCCTCGCCTGGTCCACGCGGGTCCTAATGATCATAATTGCCCCCTAAATAAGTCTCTTGTGGGATGCTCCATCCACTCAGAAGTTTATCAAAGTCATTCAACTATCCAAATTTCCTTGCTCAGATTCTACTTGCATGAAGAAACCATCATCCATTTCCTCTTCTCCCAGCCTATTCCTGCAGATTCTTCAGTCCTCAAACTCCACCTGTGTTCCTTCCATGGCAAGCTAATACTACCGATCACCCTCCTACTTCCAGGTCCAGATTAAAAGTTGCACTTACTTCCTCACAAGTATGAGTTGGGATACAAACGTCAACCATGCCCAGAGAGCCATGGACCCACCCTGTCTGTAGGGAGGTAGACCTCCATGCATGGTGCCTATGGCAAACTCCTCTCAACCTTTTGGCCACAGCATTTAACTTGATTGAATGTGTTGGGTCACTCACTTGATATTTACTCCTTCCCTTTGGAAGAGAGGGAAACATCCACAATAAGAAAATAGCTTTGAAGTTTAAAGTCAGTTTTATTGCTCCTAGATTCGTGAAAACTTGTGTAGATGTTGCCCGTAGGGAGTGGTACTTGATGAATGCTATCTTCTCAATTTTTGAAGCGTTAGAGGAATGAAGCTAATTTATGAATCTCTTCTTATTTGCTTAAGACTCTCATCCTTACCAGACGTAACTGGGAAAATGCTGCTACACTCCCTTTCACCCTTTTCTTTTCTCCATTTTCTTAATTAGTATGTTAGTACATGTTTGCACATACATAGTGTTTACACTTCTTGTGTAGAGTTGGTACATGTACCAACATAACACATCTTAATTCCTTTTTTTAAGAAAAATCTCCTTTCCTCCCCCTCCCTCCCCTCTTACCACTCTTCTGGAAGAAACCCTTTAGAAGCCAGCAATCTGTGACATGGTGTCTTCACATTTGTGAGAATCAGGATATTTGTGGGAGAAGAATAGCAAGCTCAAGACACATATTTCTGGACACGTGTAAAATAAAAGCTGACTTAGGAATTTTACTGTAGAGAATGTGGGAATGAAGTAATTTTTAGATATGGCTTGGCTTTCAAAGATTTATATTTGAAATTAACCTGGAATGGAAGTGCATAGAGTGAAAGATCATTTCAAAGGCCTGAGCATGTTTCATTGTATAGTTGATTGGGTGAAAACACTGGGAAATTTATGAAGTGGGGCAAACTCTGGCAGACCTAACCTTTGAAGTGTGCTAGGATTTCCACCGTGTTTCTGCATCCTGTCACTAGATGGCAGGCGCACACCAAGCAGCGCAGCTTTCCTGACCTTTTTTCAGAGATTAAATAGCAACAGCCGTGAACTTAACCATGGCAATTATAAATTATAACTTAATGATCAATTACATATAATTACAGCTCATTATAATCGTACTACAATTATACAATTTTATATTACACTGACTAATGATTAATAAAAATATCAACTGTTCAGAAAAGTTAAAGAGAAAATATCTTTCTTGATAGCAAATCATCCTGACTTCTCTCCCATGGATTTACAGTTTGCATGGAGGTTAACCTTTCCGAAAATAAACTGGAATGTTTCATTTAAATCGATATTTTTTTTTTTACCCTACATGAGAAGGGGCACTGCGTATGAATCCAAAAGGTGGGTTTTTAGAAAGAGGTGGTACAGTGGCACCGGTTTATATGACATTATTACAAGCCATTTTGGAGTGGAGAATTCATGGCCAGCAGTGACCGAGGACAACACAACGCCGCAGGATGGTGGCAGGCGTCCAGTGGTCTGAAGGCCAGTGGCAGCGTCTTGGCCATGCACCTGCTTCCTTTGGTCCAAGCTTGAATCTCCAGGCTTCTGATTCTGAGCGTGCCTACACAGAAACTGTTTTTCTGTCATTCAACTACAGTGGACTGGTGCTTGCAACTCTGGCGCAGCTTTACCTCCCTTCCGCATTCCCCTTCTTGCAGGGTCAGTTTCAGCTCATGGAGACTGAGGCCTCACGAGCAATAGGAGACAGAGGATCCTCTTGATGCCCTTCAGGTCGCATAATCTGGACTTCACTGTCTAATAAGAAAATTAGTTAAAATAACAGAAGCATTTAGTTTCTTGATTACAATAGGTACATTTCCAATGTTCAGTGGCCACAAATGGCTGATGATTACCATACTGGACAGTGCAGAGTAGGGCGTTTCCATCAGCGCAGGAAGTTGTGTTGGACAGAGCTGACCGGACATATTACCTTGTCTGCACATTCATAAGGCAGGCTTTATATTTGTACATGTATGAAACGAAAAGCCCCCTAATGATACCCCTACTGTTTTATACAAACAAAAATGAAAGTGAATAGGAAGTTGAAGGCAATTTTAGGCTTATGGTATTAAGAGCTTTTCTTTTTTCCTTTGAAGAGTCTAAAGAGTAAGGAGCCAGATGGGTAATAATGGAGATAGTACTATAGATTCTTGAACCCAATGCTTATGTACAAATGATTATTTTCAAAGCATATGAAAGGAGAAACATCAGAACACAGTAGTATGCTCAAATTCTTATGCATAAAACTAAATATTGGATTTATATTTTAAACCAACAATACTTGGAAATAGCATTTTTCCTCAGTCACTCCTGCCTTGAGGCACAGAATTGTCTGTTTCCCCCTGTGGTCATCAGGACACTTTCTGTTTTGTTGGCTGAGCAGATAATCATCGGGGCACCTGAAAAATAGCTGGCTGAATGTAGCTGTGTCGCTGTCAAGTTGCAGGCTCCATCAGTCGTGCTGTGTGTTCTTTACGGCGGATGTGGGAGGAAGCAGAGTGCATATGTCCTGCCAAGTGGCCTGTGCAAACCCACACTGGCTCTGGTTCAAGATGCTTCTCCTGAGGTGGAGAGGCAAAGGAAGAAGAAAGCAAAGAATAGCGGGAGAAAAGGGAAAGAAGAACAAAAAACCAAAACCAAAACCAAAAGATCTTTAAATGTTTAATTTTAGTAAATATTTCCAGAGACTTGTCAGAGACTTAACTTGGAGATTAAGCTCACATTACAATTTGCAGAAGAAAAAAAAATTAACCAGAGGCTCCCGCCATGGGCCTTCAAAGAGAGAAAGAAAAATAAAGACTTAATTTTGTGTAGGTATTTTTGCTTTGTTTTGGGTGTGGGTTTTTTGAGACAGGGTCTTGGTATGTAATTCAAGCTGGTCTTGAATTCACTGTGACCCTCCTGCCTCAGCCTCCTGAGTGCTGGGATCACAGCTGTGTCCACCATGAGCAGCTCAGAATAAATATTTAATGATGACATTTAACCGAAAAGGCATATTGGCTTTGGATTTATAGTTGAAAAAATTTGATCATCAGGGATTGTTCTACCCATTAGACTGTATCCATTATGTTACTTCCTGTAGTCAGAGTTTCAGAGTCCATAACTATTTACAAGTCATATTGAGACACTCTGCATTATGAATTTCTTTGGATTATTTCTTTGGTTGGTGAAACTTTTTCCTCATATTCTAGTCTGTGATAATGGGTCATACTATGACATTCTGGGTTGGCTGTGAAATGTCAAAAATCTGTATATCTGGAGTAGGAGACAACATGTGTTTTGGTTTTTCAGACAGAGTGTAGTAGTTATAGATTTGGAATCCAAATGATTATAGATTTTGGATTTTATGCCTTAAACAAAATAATTGGTTGGATAGTACATTTCTTTTAACCTTTCTCTTGAATTCAATAAAATATTAAAGACAACATTTTTTAACTTCCAGAAAGCAAAAATGATTTGAGAATTTGGTATATAGTCACTTTGTGAATTATTGAAAAAATGTTAATTTAATTATAATGTAGAAATTATACAGTTCTGGAAGGCAGATTGGACTTTATATGTGATGTGATAATGAAACTTTCCCAGTGGTAACAAAGTGATTATTCCTAATTATCAAAATTTATAACAGCACAATGTACTAAAAGTATACCTTGATTTACCATAATTATTTAATGGGTTTTTGGCCTATTAGCCTGGCTGTTAATTGTGTGTATGATAATTAACTTTATAATTAACTTCATAAGGATTTATAAATAAATGAATCGGATGCTGGCAAAATGGAGGAGAGGAAGGGAAAAAAATAATTGAAATGTGTTATATACATATACAAATTCACCACAATGAATGTAGTCACACACTGCAAACATGTACTAATAAAAATTTTAAAAAGGAAAAAAATTTATAGCAGCATCTTGAGATATACATATATATAAAGGCAAATTTCAGTGACTGATACTAAAAGATTAATATTCTCTTACTTTGTTAAATATAGTGAGCACCGCAATTAATGATGTTGCCTGCAATTATTATACTATCTGGAATAACATATCTAGTTTGGCTAAAAGTATTAACTTTTTAATTAAAAAATCAGTTATACTTACGGTCACTACAAAGCAGCTAGTTTTAGGAACCATGAACCTACGAAGGCTGCTTAAATATGAAGAACTTTTTAAAACTTGTGTAATGTAGCGTGTTACTTGACAAATATTTATTGCTTGCAGGCTCTGTGCCCAGTTATTCAAGGAGCTGGTGGACCAGTGAGGAGGCTGATGTGCAAAAGCTTTCAACAATGAGATGAATGCACCTTGCACACTGGCAGCAAAGGGAATGACTTAGCATGCCGGCAACAGTCAGGAAACCTTGCAGAGCAAACTGGAATTTGTGTGAAACCTTAAAGGTCAAGTAGAAGTTTTCATTGCAGAGAAATGGATGATGTTCTTGCACCCGGAATTCCTTCTCTCCTTGAGGGAAAGGGAGTGTATCAGTCAAGGTCAAGTCAGAAAAGCAAGAGCCAGGACTTTCAGTGGGAGAAATTTAATACAAGAAATAAAATTTAAAAGTGTTGGAATAGTGAACAGAGGAAGCAGGGTGTGAGGTGAGACAAACATAAGATTAACAACTGTAAGACGTCACTAACGCCCCTAGCACTGGATGAATGAAGGGAAGAGTATTACTGGGCTCAAGATGGTGGGGAACTTTGTCCACTGCGGAGGTGGTTCAGTCACTGCTGGAGACATAGCTTGAGGCAGAATCAAGAGAGAGAGCACACAAATGTATCTGGAAGGCAGATGTGAAGGGTGTCTGGGAAATACAATTTTCAGAGAGCAGTGCCTGGTATATAAAGCAAAGCAAAAGAAAGATAAGAAATAATCTAAGACCAAAGAGACGACTAGTCAACACAAGTGAACTTACAGAACAGTAAAAGTTAAGTTAGACATTAAAACAAGACAAATAGGCTTCACTGGCCATTTAAAGGAGTTTGAGTTTTGCCCAATATCCATTTCAGAGAGCTTTCAAATAGTTTTATGTAGGAGAAAGCAATGCTAAGTTTAAGTTAGGTACTTCTGAAAGCATTGTGGAAAGTAAAGTTGAGAGGCAGAAAAATAAGTAATGTGGCACGTCTTGTACAGTTGAAGGAAAATCTTCAACTGGTACAATGACAAAGGGGATGGAAAGCAAGGGATAGATTCTTTGAAAGGCCCAAGTGGATAGGGGCATGAAAGGCAGGAAAGGCAGATTGCATAAATTTTGGAGTCTGTAGAAAGGAAATCCAGGATAAAGGCCTTGGGGGGTAGGCGGTGAATAGGCCAGGAAAATCCACAGGCCTCACAGCCCACTAAGGAAGAACAAAGTCCTTGGCTGCCACGTCTACCATTAACTATAACTTTCCTGAGACTGTAAGTCAAAGTCAGATGCATAAAAGAGACATGGAATTAAGCAGGAGTGGTTATTTCCTTCTGCTTCCCATCCCATTCAGATGATAACCGAGGTCACATGTTAAGTTGTCTTTGGGGATTTTATCCTTTGGTTATTCCTCGGAGTGTTTCTATTTGGTTTGGCTTGTTTAACACAGTGAGTTAGGGTTAGAGCTGCAGCTCTGAAAACATCATGTAGTTGTCCAACCCCTTCCTGTTATATTTTACTAAAAGAATATTAAATATTCAAATTTATTAAGTATACCAGGATAAAAGATCTCATCTAGAAAAAGTAGAAGAAACACTTAGGGACTAAGATACTATGGTGTTTTGATAAGGCAGTTATGAGTTATTCACTGTGTGGGACTGTTCTGAGCCTCGCAGTTCATTCAGATTCTCTGGGCCCTTAGCGTATGAAACGACAGAACACTTTCCTAGGCATATAACAAACAGAACCATCTTTTCCCTGTGTAGTGGAGATGTAGGAAGACAGTATCAGCTTCCAGACAAACACTGTTAGACTAAAGAATGGTACAGAAAATCCATTTTAAATAGACAGTGGTGGGTGAGATTATTTTTGCCATAATGTTCCCTCATTTAGAAAAAAATACATTTGTGTCAATTATGTAAAGGAACACGCTCATTTGCAAGAACATGGAATCTGTTCTCTGAAACACTGGGAAGACAAAATTTTACCATATTTGTCCTGAAAGTCATCTTTCAAGCTATATATTTAGAAATGCAACTGAACTCCTGCATCGGAGTTTGCTTTTCCACAGGGAAGTTGCAATAGAAAAATCTGAATTTCAACAAGAAACTTACCCAGTGAGGTTCACAGTACATACAGCCAGGGAAAACATTCACTTCTATACCTCTTATTTGAATGAAGATAATTTTATTGAGAGGTTCACTGGTGTGACATTGAAAAATGCCCTGCTAGTTTGCAAACTGTCTGTTGTTACGTAAAACCTGCGATGAACTATGTACATCTAGGTTCAGAATCAATTTGAATTGCCATGATTTAAAACTCAGGCAGGCTGTGTCTAAAGTTGAAATTGTCCATAACTAGTGTGAAATCTAAACATATATTTATGAATATTTTGATGTCAATATATATTCTTCAAACATTGTTGAAGTCAATTTTCAGTATAAAGGTTTAAATTGTATGCAATAGCTTTAGAATCATCTCACCAATGTAGAGCATCCTCCAGCTATTTTAACTAACTTTCCGCAATGGAAATTTAAATTTGCACTTCCAGATCCACTCTCTATCCTTTTTTGTGTTATGCAAGGCTCACCTTTGCGAAGGATCACAAAGGACTCTTTTGCACTCTTGATTCTGGCTGGCTCATCAGTGGAAGACGGGCAGGGTACTAGAGGGCCAGACAGTAACATAGGGGTGTTTGTTCCTTCTCCCCTACCCTGACACTCAAGGTCCAGCTGCTGTGAGAAAGTCAGTGTCTCCCTTTGCCCCTCAGTCTTGGGATGTGTAATTGGGGCTGATCTCGGCCTCTCAGCTATTCATTCATACCCTGTTGGTTTCCTTTAATTAAATTCTTTTCAATTACTGTTTTTGAGTGTGTCATCTCGTCTCCTTCATTGCTAATATAACAAGCCCCTAGACTATCTGTAAATTTGAGTATAGATTACGTTCTGCTACATAGGAAAAAATACAAAAATGCCCACTGAATCCTTATTTAGAAAGAAAGTATTATCTTTATGTCTTTTAAGGTAAAAAATAACAGAGTTATAGTAGTGGAACAATGCATAACAGCTACATAACAAAATTTGGAGACAGACAAAAACTTCTCTTAATTTCCAGAATTACACAACCATTATTGCTGTTTTGTTTTCTAGGTCCATATGTATATAATTTTGTGGTCTCATAAATAAATATTTCATTACTTTTTTCATGTTGCTATACAGGCTTCAGAATAATTTAAATATTTGCACAATATCCCATTCTGTAGTTATACTGTAATATATCAAAAATTTGTCCTTTTTCTACTTAGATTTTCTAATGCTTCACTGGTATACTATTACATAAATAACTTAGCTCATATAGCATTTCATTTCTATTTTGTTGATATTTTTGAATAGGGTCCCAGAAATAAAATCAAAGAGTCTGTGAGGGTTAATCTTGTCAGCTTAATTGGATTGAGAGGCAACTGCCTGGGAAATTAGTAGAGCACACTTCTGGGTGTGTCTGGGAGATGTTTCCACAGGTAACTGGCATGTGGATCAGGGAACCGAGCTGGGAAGACTGGTCCTGAAGGTGGATGGCACTGTTCGGTAGGCAGGAGGAAGAGAAAGTCCACCAGTGCCTGCAAGCTGGGTTCTTCTTGAAGGGCCGCATCTTTCAATGCTACCATCACCTGTGGACATCAGGCCCCAACTTCTTCAGCCTTTCAACATGGACTTATACCATGCACTCTCCAGGAGGCTCCCGGACCTAAAGCCTCAGGTTGGAGCTGTATTCTTGACTCCTCTTGTTCTGAGGTTTCCTTGGATAGAGAAGCTGCAGTTTTCTCCAGGTCTCCAGAATGCAAATGGCCACTGTGGGACTACCCAGCTTCTGACCCTGTAAGCCAACCTAGTAAATCTTTTGTTCTACTGATTCTGTTCCTCTCTAGATGACCAGTACAGAATCAAACAGTTTGAAAAACTATGCAGCTGGATACTTCTCCTTTTAAGAAGTGAAGGGTAAGGCCCCTTTACTCAAACGTTGACTGGACTTAGTGTCTTAGTTCTTTAAAAAACTGGGTAGCTTATAAACAGCTTATTGTTTATATCATGTCTTTAAATTCTGGAGACAGAGAAATTCAAGATCCAAGTACTAGTAGATAAGGTGACGGCTGCATTCCCGTTCCTAGAAGGAACCTCTTGGCTGTGGTCTCAGATGGAGTTACGGCCAAACAAGCTTTCAGGCCTCTTCTAGAAGCATCCCATTCATGAGAACTCCACCTTTATGACTTCATTACCTTCCAAAGGCTCTACCTTCTAACATTATCACCTTAGGGATTGGAATTTCAGTATAGGAGTTTCAGTGAGACAAACATTCAGGCCATAACACTGAGTGACTAACTTCCAATGAACCGAATAAAATAGAATTGGTGGTTAATACCAAGGACTGAGTCAAGGAAAGATGCTGTGACTTTTTCCTGTCTCTCAGGTCACTTGATCAGAGAGAAGCTGACTTCCAGGTTGTGAGCAGCCCTGTGGAGCGGCCGTTGTTGCAAAGGATAGAGGCCCCTTGAAAGCTAGTCCTCTATGGTAGTCCAAGTCATTCTTCAGAAGACAGTCTTAGCTGACAGCTTGCATCCAACCTCATGAGAGATCCTGAGCCAGAATGACCTAGCTAAGATGCCCCTGATTTAGAAATTCTGTGACATAGTGTTTTCATAGGCCACTGTGTTCTCGGATAATTTGTTATGCACAATACACAGTAGCAAAGGAGCTGTGCATATTTTTGTAACATTTGTCTAACTAGGTTAAAATATGAGGGAGGCATTTGCTGAGCATCCCAACTGCTCTTGGTTAATCATAGCAAACTATTTGCCACATAAGACACAGGAAAAGAGCCAGTGAGAGACATAGGAAAGCAAGGAGGGAGAGAAAAGAAAGGCAAAAATAAAAATAGAAAAGGGAATAAATTGCAAGACAGGGACATGGGAAACGTAACTACATTGTGTCAGTGGTGGCAAACCTATGGCACGTGTGCCGCAGCCTGCTCTTTGTGATCATTGAAAACTCTAAGAGGTTCGCCATCTACCGCATAGTCCTAGTTCATGGTAGTCCTGATATGATCATGAGTAGTGTCCCTCTTTACTTTCAGAAGTTACCTCATTTGGATGACAAACTGTATCTCCCTGTATAAGCCAATTGCTCAGCCACCTCTGAACCAAGTTTTCTGCTTTAATGTTGCATTTTCTCTCAGTGCCTCATGCCCAATCTGCTCTAGCTCCAGAGCAGTTTCTCAGAGGTCTAAATTTCCCACCAAACCATAGCCTCTTGCTAGCACTCTTTTCAAGAGTTATGTCACTTCTGTTCATTGGATAGCGTTCTTGCACCACAGCAAGCAATTTATTACAGAGATTAAGAGTGTGGCTCAGGAATTAGCAAACATGGGTCAGAAATTGGTCTTATATTTAGCAGTATATGACTTTAGGGGAATTATATAATTTCTTTAAGCCTCAGATATAAACTGGGGAATATAATATTATCTAATCTAATCCCTCATAGGATTGCAAAAGATTATAATAATGGCATTGACATAAAATGTTTAACGTGTCTGGAGCATTTTGTATGTATTACATGATAAATATGCCAGTTAATAGTATTTACTAGCAGAGGAAAAAATATTAAGACCATAACGTCTTAACTGTTGGTATATATATTTTACTGGGAAACTCTCATTAACACTTGTGTTCATTAGTTTTAATGTCAGAATGCAGACATAGGTTAGGAAGTATGTTAAGGAATTTTTAAAGTCAAGCAAAGAATATATTTGCCCTTCAGGCTGGAGATGCCTTACTTTATTCATTTATTCATTCATTTACCCACTTATCCTTTCAACAAATATTTATTGGTTATCTACCAAATGCCAGGTACTCTCTGCTAAGCATAGGATTGAAGAAGGCTTTTCAAAAAGCAGAAAGCTTTACTTCTACTTCTTAAAGGAAAATCCTACATTTAAAAAGGTATTGTCTGAGAGTATTAAGTAGTAAGACGTTTGAAGCCTAAAAATGCATAGATGGTTGTATAATACCTGTTTTTCCAATGATGACATTTTATTTTAAATTAGATTCGAGCAACAAAAGCAGTTTCCTGCTATTAACAGAAGTATACTTTATTTTTATTTAAATTTTTATTTTTCTAAGCAAGAGTAGGAAAATGCAAATTATGTGAATGTGTAATGTGGAATCCGGGAGATAGCTGCAGGAGGAGCTGGCGAGACAGCACACTTTTCTTTCTCCTTTTTCTCCCTCATGGCATTCCTCATTTCTGTTTTAAGGGGAAGGGAAAACTAGTAGACAAAAATAGTCCTGGGCGCAGGAACTATATATTTCTCATGCACAACATAAAATATTCAAGAAACCCAAGGAGGTGCCTGAAAGCTGAGGGACTGCGATAGGGGAAGTGGTAGCAACAATTAAAATGCGCCCACCCAAACATACATAGAATGGAATGGAATAAAAGCATATAGGAAATATGTATTGGATCGCTCTAAATTATTTGGTGGTATTCACCAAACGAAATTGTTAAAAAGGGTTTTCATTGCTTCCATCTCACTTTATTTATTTATTTTTATTTTTTTTTGTGTGTGTTTAAAGTTTCTTTAATTCTTCCCTTTCCCCCTTTGTAACACCAGTAACATTCCTAGCACTCTGCTTTGGGAAATCTTTCTTTTTTTTTTTTTTTTTTAATTTTAAGGATAAAAGGAGGGAAACATTAACAGACATACAACATTTTACAACATATCACAAGCACAATACAGACAATACAGAGTTACAAACAAAGTGGTAGGGAATTAACAATGGTGGTTGTATTACATATTGATATCTTCAAAGCATCTTACTTTAATAATGACCACTACTTTATATTTTTAAATAGCCCATGAAATTTTACATTTTCGTCATCTTCAAGGTCAAGTTAACACTGATTACAAATAAGTTAATTCTAAATGACAGCATTATTTCCGTAATAAAAATAACTAACATTTATTAAGTGTTTATTATGTACTAAACTCTGTGCTTTACAGGCAATTTCCTATTTAATTCTCACAATCACCCTTACTCCTGCAGCTACTGAGGCTGTAAGTGTTAAGAACCTTGCTTAATGACAAGGTGGTTAGGGACAGAGCTAAGAGCTGAACACAAAGAAACCTGATTCCAGAACCCTTGCTTGGCCACCAAGCATTTTCAACGGAAGGGCTAAACATACCTCACCTGTTTATGCGTGTTTCCTCATTTACCCTTTCAAAATAGTTATGTCTGTGTAGATTTTGCTTTTAATCTTTGCCCACTTCCTCAGTTCCATCCCAGCATCATTTAACTTTGTAATTATGCAAGACTACACTTGCCTCCATGATATCCTGACTCATTCATTTAGTTGAAAGGTAGAAGCCAAATTGATTTTTAAAAATACCATAGGAACCTAATTGAAAAATTTCATGAATCACCTCAGTGAGAAATTGGTACTGGGAAATCAAGTACAGAAAACCTCAGGCAATTTCCTTTTGAAAAGTGCTAATTAACTACATATTCATCTTGAATGAAAATGTCTCTTTGGCAATACATTTTATGACAATGATACAAGAGCCATTTTTTAGGGGGTGATTTTTAAATAGTTGTTCCTTGTTTGTGTGTGAAGCTGATGATGTGTACATTCATTACCGAAAAGTGTGGTGACTCATATTCTTCCCATCACTGGGAAAATTACAGACAACATTGACATCATTATTTGTCAGTTCATACATTATTTTCTTGGCAACTGTCACTCATGACTTCTTTTCTACTTTTCCTCTTGTCTGTTTCTTATCATCCTATACTTCTCCAAACTCAGACATTCTAACACATTGACCCAAATTGTCTTATCTCAGGAAGGAACCACCTGTATAAATTTTATTTCATTATTTATTTATTTACTGGGTTTTTTTTTGAGACAGGGTCTCACTATGCAGTTCAGGCTGGCCTTGAGCTCACTTGGTAGCCCAGGCGTGCCTCAAATTCGCACAATCCTCCTGCCTCAGCCTCTTGAGTGCTGGGATTATAGGCGTGTACCACTACCCAGTTTAGCTCTATAAATTTTAGGGCCAGCATGAAACGAAAATGCAGGACCATTTATAAAAAAAAGAAAAGCAGGAAAATGTGAAGTAACAAAATCTAAATCTTTTCCCTTTCTCAATTTGTCAAGTTTGTTGTATGCTTTTTATTGTCACCTTAAGTAAATAAAAATTGAAAATTTAAATTATTAGTATGACTTTCACTGTTGTTTGTGTTTTTATTTGATACTAATGTCATTCTATCTAAAAATTAAAATTATTAGTATGATTTTTGCCATTTACATTGTGCAATGACAGTTTCAAAGCCCAATATAACATTTAACAGCTCTGTGGAATCACTAAAATTACACAATTCTTACTTCATGGCCAGACATCTGATGGTGATATCTCCAGCTGTCCAGAAGACGCATACACAATCCAGACTCAAGAAGGCTGAGGAAGGAGAAGAAAGATGGCACAGCATGGAGCAAGCCAAGAGGATGCCCTCTAGGCCATAGGGACACCTGCTAGGTGACTGCAGGCTCCCCCAGGTGCCTGGGCCCCTGTCCCATGATTCAGGATGCATGTATATTTGTTCAGGCCTCACTGCTGCCACGTTACCTTTCCTGCCAGCTGCTAGAGGGGTGCCCCATGCTCCCACCAGGGAGGCCCGCAGAAAGTCGAGTCAGACATTCCTTCTTCCTATAGCCCTGCTGCCTCCAACAAACAGTGAAAAGGCCAGGCCCAAAGGTGCTGCAAACATCAGGCTCCAAGTCTCCACGTACTTAGGGGTGAATGAAAGGCTCATCCCCACTGATCTGTGTCTCTGGCTGGCTACTAGTTGAGGCACAGTCAGCTTAGAGCAGGATGGCCGCTACTGTGTTCTGCTCGAAGACATGGTGGCGGGTGGATCGACGTACAACTCTAGCCCTACCCCTACCTGTAGCCAGGCCTTTGCTGGGGGTGGAGAGCGGCAGCAGCAGCTGCACAAGAGTGGGGAGGGCGAGGCCAGGCAAGACAGAGTGTGCCAGGACTCCACCCCAAGGAGAGAGGGGAGCCAGGGCAGCCGCCTGTGAGCAGCGGCTGTGAGGCCCTAAGCTTCTTCATCCCACTGACGTCACACACAAAACACACATTCAGAGACAACATTATGAAGTTCAAGACGGGGGCTACAGAGAATTAAAACTCGTGCGCGGCCCCTCTGGTGAGGGGTTTTGTGCAGCTGCATTGGTCACATGGCCGTGAAGCCAACTCTGCCCAGGAGTACGAAATGAGGAGGAGGTGAAAACAACAGATTTAAAATATTAAGGTAATTTTTTCAATGGTTTCTTCCTATTATTCATAGATAAAAACATTTAAGTACCTGATCTTTAATACCTCTTTTATTTTTACCAATGAGAAACATCTCAGTGTTGAATATAAAAATGTGCCTAAGGAAATAAATTTTGTCCACTCAAATCATGTTTATGCCTGTTGGTTAATAACAATAGTAATATAATTACATGTACGCTATGTACCAGACATTGTGGGAGGCCCTCTTTTCAGTTTTTATTTTCTATTACTACTTGTTTGCATTATGTGATGTTTACATTTCTTCTGCGTAGTTGGTACAGATACAAAACACATCTTAATTTTTTAAATCCCCCCTTTCCTTCTTCCCCCTCCCTCCATCTCTCTCACTCTTTCTGCTTGTTGTTTAGGGATTTTTTTGTTTTGTTTTGTTTTGTTTTTTTGAGACAGGGTCATGTTTTGTAGTTCACACTGGCCCCAAGCTCACTGTGTAGCCCAGGCTGGCCTCAAACTCATGGCAATCCTCCTGCTTCAGCCTCCTGAGTGCTGGGATTACAAGCATGTGCTGCCACGCCCAGCCCCTCTATCTATTGATCCCCTTTCCATTTGAAAAGAGCTATCTCTGTGCTTCCTCTGATCTGTCTTGTGTTTGCTTTTTATTTATATTTTGGGTTTCTTGTGTAAAAGAAACCATGTGATATCTAAGCTTCTGTGTCTGATTTATTTCACTTAATACTATGGTCTCAAGGAGCATCCATTTTTCCTACAAATGACTGAAATATATCCATCTTCATGGCAGAGTACTACTCCATGTGTATAAATACCATGCTTAATTTGTTCATCTGTTGATGGACAGATAGGCTTTTTTGAAGATTTAACAGTTACGAGTTGTGCTGCTATAAATGTGGATGATACATGTATGTATCACTGTAATATGACATCTTTAACTCTTTTGGGATGATATCTAGAAATAGCTAGGTCAGATGGAATTTCTATTTTAGCTTTCTGAGGAATCTCCATACTGATTTTCATAGTGGTTGAGCTAGTTCACATTCCCATCAACAGTGGAGAAGAGCTCATTTTTCCATGAACCCTTGCCAGCATTTGTTACTATTTGATTTCTTAATGATAGCAATCATTTGTGGAGTAAGAGTTTTGCCTGTTTTATCTTCCAGCAGATTGTTTCTTTTTTAACATTTAGATCCTTGGACTATTTTGATTTTAGTTTAGGACATGGTCGGAGATACAGGTCTAGATTCAGTCTTCTCCATGTGCATAGCCAGATTTCCCAGTACCATTTATTAAAGAGCCTCTTTCTTCCAGTGCATGTTTTTGGCCCTCTTGTCAAAGATCAAATGATTTAATATGCCTGGGGCTGTTTCCGTACTCTCTATTCTATTCCATTGATTCATACATTTATTTTATTTGCCAGTACCATGCTGATAGAAAGAGCACCATGCTGTTTTTATCACTGTGGCTTTGTAATATAATTTCAAATTGGAGATTGTGATGCCTCTTGCTTTGTTCTTGTTACCCAGGACTATTTTTGCTATTCTGGGTCTCTTCTAGCTCCATATGAATTTTAGGATTATTTTCTCTATTTATTTAAGGAATAATATTGGTATTTTGACTAGGACTGCACTAAAGGAAGTATGGCCATTTGACTACATTGCTTCTGCCTATCGAGGAATAGAAGGCACCTTTCCATTTTCTTTTTTTATTTTAAAAATAAAAGAAAAAAATATTAACAAACAAACATCCATTTACAAACTAGCACAAGAAATACTGAATTACAGACAAGGTGACAGGAAATTAACAATGGTTGCTGTAATATATATTGATAACTTCAAAGTGGTTACTCAGGAAAACAAATAGAGGCATACAAGATTGATCAAATAATGCTGTTATATTATAAACATTAACTGTTCCTTTCAGTAAAGTAATATAAGTCAGTAGTACAACTATGTTAACTATCCTGTATATACATATATACATAGTTTCCCCCTTCTTTCTTTTCTCTTTTCCCTCATCCCAGTTGCTCTTTACTTTTGAGATGTTTCCTTCCATTTCACAATGTCTATCATATCTCCTAATTTTTATTCACTCTTTCAGGTTCTTACACTAGTGAGACAATACATTGCTTACACATGGAGATCTGATTTATTTCACTTATGAGTATGGTGATCATTTACCTATAAAAGCCTGGAGTTTATATTTCTTTATAGCTGAGTAATATTCCATCATATAAAAATGCCACAATTTTTTTATCCAATCTGAGTGGATGGACATTTGGGTTGCTTCCACAATTTAGCTATTACAAATTGTGCTGCTATGAACATGGGTACACATATATCACTGTGATATAATGTTTTCAGATCTTCTGGGAAAATACCCAGAAGGGGAATAGCTGGGTTGAATGAGACCTCTAGACTTAGTTTGCTGAGGAATCTCCAAACTGATTTCCACAGTGGTTTCACCAATCTGCATTCCCACCAGCAGTGGAAAAGAGTTCCTATTTCTCCACAGCCTGGCCAGCATTTGCTATTGGTTGATTTCTTAATGCTAGCCATTCTTACTGGAGTAAGATGAAATCTCAGTGTTGTTTTAATTTGCATTTCTTGAATGACTAATAATGTTGAACATTTCCTCATGTATTTATTTGCCATTTGTATTTCTTTTATCTGAGAAGTGTGTATTCATCTCAGATGCCCATTTTAGGATTGGGTCTTTGAATTGGGTCTTTGATGTTTTTTAATTCTTTATATGTTCTAGATAGAAGACCTTTGTGCGAGGGACTGCCAGCTAAATTTTTTTCTCAATTTGTGGGTTTTTTTCTACTCTGCTGGTGATTTCTTTAGATGTGAAAAAACTTTTCAGTAAGATGAGATACCAGTTGTTGATTCTTTGAAGTATTTCCCTTGTGGTTTGGTTTTTTTCATGGAGTCTCTGCCTAACCCTACGTCTTCAAGACTTTTGCCTACTTTCTCTTCCAATAGCATCTTTCCATTCTCTGAGGGCCTCTTTGATTTCCTTTTTCAGAAGTAGTTCACTGCAAGAGTCTTTCACTTTCTTAGGTTAATTCCTAAGTATTTGCTTTTTCTCAGCATTATTATAAATGACATTGTTTTCCTAACTTTTTTGTCAATGAATTAATTATTGGTGTACAAAGGTGCTACTGATTTTTGAGTGTTGATTTTGTATCCTGCTACTCTACTAAATTGCATTATAAATTCCAGGAATCATTTGGTGGAATTTGAGGTCTTATATGTAGAGGATCATATCATCTGCAAATGAGAACTTGATGTCTTTTTTCCTATACATACCATTGGTTTTTCTTTCCTACTTGCTCTGAATGTTTGGAGTACCACATTCAACAGGAGTGGTGATAATGGACATCCTTGTCTTGCTCCTGATTTTAGAGAGAAAGCTTTCATCTTTTCCCCATTTTATATGATGTTGGCAGTAAATTTGTCATGAATGGCTTTTATCAAATTGAGATATGGTCCTTCTATACCCATTTTCTTTAGTTTTTTAAAATCATAAATAGATGTTGGATTTTGTCAAGGCTTCTATGTCTGTTGTGATGATTGTGAGATTTTTGCCCTTGTTTCTGTTTTTGTGATGTATTACATTTATTGACTTGTGTATGTTGAATCATCCTTGGTCATGATGTATGATCTTTCTGATGATTTGGTGCACTCTGTTTGCCAGTATCTTGTTGACAGCTTTTGCATTCTACTGCATTTATTAAAGAGAATGGTTCTCTGTTTTGGTTGAATCCCCTCTGGTTTTGGAGTTAGGGTAATGCTGTCTTTCAGGAATGACTTTTGAGTACTTGTTCCCTTCCATTTTCATTAAAGAGCTTGAGTAGTATTGGCATTAGATATTTCCTGAAGTTCTTGTAGAACTCAGCAGTGAATTCTTCCAGACATGGGCTTTTCCAGCTTCATTTAATCTGTAGAGCCAGTTTCTCAGGGTGGCCTGGCTCCACTTTTTTCTCAGCACTGGCATGACTGCGCATGTGGGGCACTTTATATAACAATCTAGTTTTTATGAATTACCTCAACTAATCCTTATGACATAAAGCAAGTAAAACTCTCAGTATTACTTTACATATTGTTTTGACCTCTTTCCTGTCATGGGGTCAAAATATCTGACAACCACAATTTAAAGGAGGAGAGGTTTATTTTAGCTCATGATTTTCAGAGGATTCAGTCCATGGTTGGTTGGCTTCAAGGCAGAAATAGCATGGTGGAAGGGCTTGAGAGAGTAACACTGCTCACCACAGGCAGCTAGGGAGCAGAGAGGAAAGAGAGGGACTGGGGACAAGAACACACCCTTCCAGGTCATACCCCTAGTGACCCACCTCCAGCCAGGTCCCACCTCATAGTAGTCTCTTCAGCTATTGAACTCACCAGTGGATTTACCAGTGATGAGAATAGCTCCTCCTCTATCCAGTCACCTTCCAAACACATGATAATTTTGGGGGACATTTTATATCTAAATCTTAACACACAAGAATAACTTGACTTAGTAGAGTAAAATTTGCCTATGGCCAGGAAATGAAAAGAATGGTTTAACATGACCAGAGTTTGTTACAATAATGTAGAATAATGTAATGCTAGGGGTGTGTCAAGAAGATATTCAGCATTTGGAGGTCATTGGAAAAAATGTTATAATCATCTCTGGATGCTGAAAAGGGGTTTCAGACAATTTAGCACTCATTCCTGTTGGGAGCGGCTGAAGCTGAAAATTGGTCATGTGTGAGTGCAAGATAGAACTGGGATACCTAAAGCAGTCAAGCTACCTTAGTTTTGAGGAAAACATTCTGCCTGGACAATTTCAGTCATTAGTTGCTAGGCAACCTTGTGTCTCCTGATACTAACTTTGCAAAGGTATAAATAAATGGCCCTACTGTTCTTAGTCAGTCCTCTTGCCCATCAGGTAAGAGACCACTCCACCTGACCCCAGCTTTTGTCTCTTGTCTTTACTTTCTAAATCCCCTGGCCATTTACTCCTGGGTACTGCTGAGAGACCACCGAATCCCTACAATTCCTTTTTCCAGGTTCTTTCAAGTCCAAGAAAGAAAGGATATTTTCTTAAACATGATAAAATATTTGTCTCAAATAAAATGCACAATATTAACTTAAAACATTGGAGATAATCTCATTAAAATAGAAATTCAAAAGGTTTCTACCTTCATTAGTTTTTTACATTGTTCTGGGAGACAGGAAATAGAAATAAAGGCAGTAATATGCATATGGCAAAAACAACGTACCATCAGTTGCATATAATATACCTGCCAAAAAATGCAAGGGAATCACTTGAAAAACTATCGGAACTACCAAGAGTTAAGCTAAATGTTTCAATAAATCAAACCAATTGCTTTTCTATGTACTGTACTAACAATAGAAAGTTCTAAAGAGTAACAATGTCTGTATGTCCTAAGAAAGAATTTATAAGAAGTAGGTATGACCTTGGTAATGAATGCCACAATTCTTGGATTGAGAGTACAGTAACTGTTTTTGCATCGGCTAACATTTTATAAAGGTGCTGTGATGGCTAATGCTACATATCAACCTGATCGAGGCATTTAGTGCCCAGATATTTTTCTGGGTGTTTCTGGGAGGGCATTTTTAAAATGAGATTAATATTAAAATCAGTAGTCTGAGTAAAGCAGTCTTTGCTAATGAAGGTGGGCCATATCCATTCATTTGAAAACCTAAAGAGGGGGAAAAAAAGCTGACAGTCTCACAAGCAAGAGAATTCTGCCCATCTGATTGCCTTCCTACTGAAACATTGGCCTCTCCTGGATTTTGAGGCTTGCTAGTATTTGGCCTGGACTATTCTTTCTCCTAGTTCTCAGGTGGTAAGGCCCAGACTGAAGTGAAAGTATTAGCTCTCCTACGTCTCCTAGGGTACTGGGATTTGTTAGCCTTCATCATCATGGGCCAATTCCTTATCTCAAACTTTCTTTCTATCCTACAGATTCTGCTTCTGTAGAGAAGGCTATCTAAAGGTATCAGTTCATTCAAAATTCATTTATAATTTTAGTGATTCCAATAAAAACTTTATTTGAAAGATTATCAAACAATCCTATTATTAGGGTTGTTTAAAGTATTATAGGACAACCTAAAGTTCCTCTGAGAAGATAAGCAAAAATAAGAAAAAAAAGAGGAATGTAGGTATGGGCTATTGAGGATGAAGAGACACTAGTCTTGTGGAATATTTAAACATACTATAAATCCAAAATAATTAAATAATGTGGTTTTAAGAATAGACGACTAAAATGTAGACAACAGTTTATTTCTTACTTCGCTCCTCTTGAGAGCAGTATAGACTGAGTATGCATTATCTGAAACGCTTGGAACCAGAAGCGCTTTGAATTTCTGTTTTTGAATCTTAGAATGCTTGCATGTACATGTCATAGTGTGATACTTGGAGGTGGGACCCAAGTCAAAGCACTCAATCCATTCATATGTGACATATACCTTACATGCAGAACCTGAAGGCAATTTTATACAATATTTCAATGCACAAGCATTTCAACTGTAACACATGAGATGAGGTGTAGAATTTTCCATACATTGTAAGGAATGGAGAAAATGACAAATAAAAAGATCACTTCCAAATATATAAAATTAACACCTTTGACATATATATAAATAAAATTCAAATAACAAAATATTTGCGAGCTAAATGACAAATAATCTATATATTTAAAACACAGGGGCTGGGGATTTAGCTCAGCAGCAAAGCGCCTGCCTGGCAAGCGCAAGGTCGTGAGTTCGGTTCCCAGTACCGGAGAAAAACCAAAAAAAAAAAAAAAAAAAAAAAAACACACAGTGAAGGGCTTCTAGAGTGCTGGGAAAGGTCTGTGTATAAGCCTGCGTAATGTTGCATAAGTATTTTTTGATAGAAGTTGTTATGATAAAAATGCTATAAATTTTTTGCTAATTCATTCATATGCACATATGCTTTAAATATAATAAAGCAAAACCAAACTAAGCATTTTATTTCCGTATGGCTTTCATTTTTAGAGGAGTTATGTGCATTCAAAATTAGTACATTTCGCATATTAATTTTGTGTAAATGTGAAATTTGGACTAAAAGTAACATAAGATAAAGCATAATCTTTACAATCTTCCTTTTTATAGTTACTCTTATTTGGGAGAATTTAGCTACTTAAATTTTCTAACAAGAAAGTTTACCTTGGTTTGAGTGTCTTTCTTTTTCTTCTTTTTTTTTTGGAAACAAGCTCTGGCAATGTTTCAAAGTTTTGCTAATGAAATATTTTGCCTGCTTCATTTCTCACCAGTTGGTTCTGGTACGCTTCTAACAACATCAGAATCACCCGGACCGATGATCGCCAGCGTGCACATTCTGTAGTATGTTCCACATGCTGCGCCCAGCTCAGTGTTATTGCTGCTGTAGTGGTGGACACCAGTTTCGGCCAACATGGCACAGTACTCTACTTCAGATTTCCTCAAAGCTGGGCAGTTGCGGGGAAGGATGGTCAATTTCACTTCGCTCTGTCTGAACATCTTCAGTCTCTGCTTATATCCCAGCATGTACTTCCCACTTTTCATAACAAGTCAGAGCCTAGAACTGATGCACTCTAGAGGGTTTTTTTGTGTGTGTGTGTGTGTGTCTTTTTGACCACCATCTTCCTGCCTGAGGTGTGAATGGCCCTCAACCAAGAGCAGCTGCAAGATGGCCAGGGAGCGAGAAGGAATGGCTACCTTGATTTGAGTTTCTGTTTTTACTCCTTGATTTTAGACGACAAATGTAGTTTCATAGTCTGAACTGATGGGAAATCATTTGCATGTGAAATCACTACCATTTCTTTTAATCTAACAGCTGATGTTCTGCCGGAAGGTGGGGAGCATGACCGGATTATGAAAGGATAAGTAACAGGACAAAAGAAAAGGACTAGAGTTGTTCTGTGTACTTTTTGCTACTCATATGTTGTGCGCTTGTGTGCATACGCTTACATTCTCCTCTTTCCTTTAACCATTTTTACATACAAGTTGCTAGAGATTTACTTTACAATTTAGTTTTCAGGCAGTAAACTATTCAATGGAACTGCAATGGATTTTGAGGGGCAGTTAACATAGTTACAGTAATGGATAAATTGGGCTGTGCATCTCATGCTGAGAAAAGTAAGTATTCTATTCAATAAAGAGCAGTATATGGTTGCGCTGCAATCAAGGATGTAGAGGGTAGTTACGGTAGGTTAGTAGGCAAAGGGGTGGAACAGATGTCTATTATTTCCTCAGCTCCTCATGCACTCCTTTTGCTGACTATGTAACTAATGTTTTTCCGTTGCTAGTTAGCCTGATGTTAAACACAGTAAGTAAAGGTTCTGGAGGGGTAAGGAATTTTTTTCTTCCTGATTCCAGTATGGTTGAATCCTAGGCTCTTGTAGAGTACATTCCCCCTCTCCTCCCACACCACTACTTGTTTGGTGTGTGGATTCTCCAGAGCCAGATTCTTGAAGGTTGCAGCTTTCTCCAGTGCCCAACTCAGACAGGGGTGGTCTATCTGAGATCCCCAAGCAGGGGCCTGTGCCTCAACCGAAGTTCCTACTGCAGTATTCCCATGGCTTCTTCTGAGCCTTAGAATCCCAGAGCCACCCTGCGTGTGTGCTGGGCTCCGGCAGAGGGCTCCTTTTCCCGATCCTCACTCCTGGGCATAGGAGTCTGGTGACTGAAACGCTGCTTCCGCTTGGATTGCCTCCCTAGAATCTCGGAGACTTCTGTCAAGTCCCACGCAGGTGACAACCAAGTCCCACGTAGGTGAGCTGAACCTGTGGCCCTACCAAAAAAACTTGGATCTTAGCCACAGCAGGAGGAAAAGTTCTACCTCAGGATTTCTATTCAGTCTTAGTGGCAATGGTTGCCCCTGATGATCTGCTCTGTTAGAATTTTTTTCAACTCTCACTAATCAGGTGGTCATTATTTCAGGGTCTTTTATGTTCAACTTTTCTGATTTAAATCTTTGTGTGGGTTTTGTCTCCTAACCGGATCCCAACTAATGTTATCTGGTGGTATTCCTGGCCTTGTCGTCTACTTCATCTGATGTCAGTGTAACTACTGAGTTCCCAATTATTAGTGTTTTTTTCTCCATCATTTTGTGTATCCCCTACACATCTTTATACATAAAGTACACCTTTTCTAGGTAGCAGATAATCTTAATTTAAAAATTTAGTCTAATTATATTTGACATTTAGTTGGAATGTTAGTAGATTTACACTTAATGTGATGTGTTAGTTTTTCATTACTAGAACAAAATACTGGAATCTGGGTAACTTCATAAAGAAAAGAGCTCACAGTTCTGGAGGTTCAAGACCATGGGGCTAGTGTCAGCTTGGCTGTGGAAAAGGCTCCATGATGGTTAGGCTCACAATGGCAGGTGTGTGTGTGTGTGTGTGTGTGTGTGTGTGTGTGTGTGTGAGACAAAAAGACCACATGGCCAGACAGGAAGCCAAAGCAGGACTCAGGGTTCAGGTGCCCTCTTTCATAACTGCTTGGTCTTGTAAAACTCACTCCGGGAGACCAACATTCCCTTGAGGGTAGGATCCACAATGACCTAATGATTTCCCAGTAGGCTTCACTTCCCACACTGCCATACTGGTGACCAGGTTTCAACTCATGAACTTTTTGGGAGACAAACCACATTCAAATCATAACATGTAATTATTAACTTGATTAGATATAAGTAATCACTTTGATATTTTTTCTATTTATTGTTTCCCTTTTCTTGCCTTATAGGCTACCCAAAATTTCTTAAATTATTGTATTTTATCTAATCCATGGCCCTGGGAATTACAATATACATTAACCAAATTAATATTATGCCATTATACAATGTAAGAATAATTATAATGTAAGAATCTTACAGTAGTACATTTCCATTTACCCTTTTGTCCTTTATGATATTAACACATATTTTAATAAACAATGCATTATTTTTGTTTACCATTTGTGTTGAACTTTATTATTCTGTACAAATCAAGGTTTCTAGTTGGTCTAATTCTCCACTTGCCTGATCAACTTCTTTAACTGTTCTTATGGTGCAGCTTGCTGGCTGCATTCTCTCTGACGATGTTTGTCTAAAAGTGTATTTACTACAAAAGGCTACTTTGCTGGATATAGTATTCTAGGTTGGCACTTCTTTCCATGATTTATAGATACTATCTGTTCTTTTTCTTGTCTTTTCTTTCCTTTGGTACTGGGAATCGAACTCAGGACATCGTGCTTGTCAGGCAGGCTATAGATACTACCTGATCTTTGTGCATCAGTTTGGATAGGTTGTATTTCCTTGCATTTAAGTTTACTGATCCTTTCTTCTTCTGTCTCTAATCTTTTATTTATTTATTTATTTTTTATTTTTTTGGTTTTTCTCCGGTACCGGGAACCGAACTCACGACCTTGCGCTTGCCAGGCAGGCACTTTTGCCGCTGAGCTAAATCCCCAGCCCCATGTCTCTAATCTTTTAATAAGTTTTTACAAGGAATATTTATTTCAAAATTTTATTTTTTCATTCTTACAGTTATCATTAGGTTTTTACAGTTTTCATTTTTCTGCTTATAATGTCCATTTTTTCTTAAAATATACTTATTATAGCTTTCAGAGTTTTCATTTTCATCTTTCAGAAAATTGAGTTATCTGGATCATATCTTGACCTACTTCTTTGGAGTGATTTTTGCCCTTGGGTGCTGGTTAAATTTCCCTGCTTTTTTAGCAAGTAAAATAGTTGTTTCTTTATAGTGGATGTGGTGAATACTACATTGTTGCAAGTATGGATTTTGTAATCTCCCTCTGTTTTCTTTTGACAGATAGTTACTATGCTGCTGGATCAGCTCGATGCTGGAGGACTAATTCTTGAGGATGGTCTAGAGTCAGCCTTAGAGCTTGCATAGTCAGCCTTAGAGCTTGCATACACCTAAGTACTCTTACTCCTAAGGTGTAACTTTGTAACTTTTCAAACTTAGGTTGCTCAGCACAGACCTTCACAGGAGATTCTTACATTCTGGCTGACTTGAACTATAATGTGTGACCTGCAGTCACTATTTTCTACCATCCCTCATGGAATCTCACCCTGCTTATGTGCAGCTTAGTGTTCAGACTTAAGAGTACACATTTGGGATACTCTTAGATTTTTAGTGTTTCTTTTCTGGACAGCTACCCTTCTTTGGTACTCTCTCTCATACATTTTAGCTGCCTGAGCTATACTTAACTCTGGTCTCATTTCTCCCTTCCTATCAAACCTGTTTTCTGTTTGCGCTCTCATTCCTTACAATACAGTGCAGAATGTGCTCCAAGGCAGAAAGCCAGAATGAGTGTAGTGCTCACAATTTTTTCCTTTCTCTCAAGCTAGAATCAAGATCCTGAATTATTTATTGTACAGTGTTGTAGCTGTTTACGGTAGGAGGATAAGTAGACCACCAATTACCAAGTAATAGTTAGAATGAAACTTTCCACAGAGATATTTTATTTTAGCCAATAAGGCATTTGTATAATTCCATACTTTATTTCAGACATGTCTGTTGGTAATCATATTTAGTTCCAACATCTGCATTGTTACAGTTGAAATTTATTGTTGCTGTTGACTCTGATTCATAGCGCCTGGCCCTTTCTAGACCTGGCAGTCTTTCTTAAAAGGCTATGCTTGACTGTCACCTATTAGAGTCTTATGGGATGGTTGCTTCTCCTTCACTGTGTGTGTGTGTGTGTGTGTGTGTGTGTGTGTGTGTGTGTGAGCATGCACTCATCTCAGGACCCTTCAAGACCCCCTTTCAAGGTTTTAACATGGAGGAGGGTGGTGTCTACTAATTAGATCCTCTCCTTTATTGCTGATTCAAAGACCAACACACTCAGACACTACTAGCACAAAACCCTGGCCTCTGGGCAATACAATTCCTCCACAAAGTCTCAGGCTCCCTACCATTCTATTTCTAACTACTCTCACTTTGCTGGGGATCTTCACATACATGGTCCGGTTCCTGGTTATTTCCAGCGAGTCTACTTCAGGCTCCAGCTATCTACTTTCCACCACTGGCCACTTGAAGCTCACACCAAGGAGTTTTAAAAATGCGCTTTTCCTTTTAAATAATTTTAAAAGGGGAAAATCCCTGGAGGCTAGAAATACTTGAGTGTATGTTTCATTTGGGGGTTTAGCTATTGTGGAGCAGAAATTAACCAAAACTTCTAAAACTCCACATATCTTGGAGCAGAAACATATTTATTTTATATGTTAAAAACATACAAAACTCAAAAATAAAAGGCAACCAAAACCTTTATCTGAATAACTAACAAACATATGTAGGTGGTAATATATCACTATGAGAAACTGAGTTATTAGTATGAGCTCTTTAGCATTTTCCTGTCTTATTTTTCAGTCCAAATAGTAGCTAAAGGATACCTTCCATGGACTGAATCTTTGTGAATTTCAGAAAAAACATATTTAAGTTGACAAATGAAGACTGACACTTGGCTGTGGTTTAATAGGCTGAACACCGAGCAAATCCTATTCCTTTATTTGTTCATTTTGCAATAAGTCTGGACATCACCTTCTCTTCTTTCTTAAATTTGCTTACTTAATAGGGCACAATGCAGTTTTGATGTGCAATTTGATTTCAAAAGAATCTTTGAGACAGCTAATCTTATGTACACTCACTGTAATTAAATATTACAGCACAAATGGTACACAAGATACCCGCTTTCTTGAGAACCTCTTAGCACCAAAGAGCAATGACACACAAAAGTATAGATTTTCAGAGCGCTTTTTTGTAGGTTTTTCAGCTTGAACTTTTAACTCTTATACCACCTAGAGCTTGCTAAAGCATTATATACCATAGGCTTGAACATTTTATTGTTTTTCATTCTGTCCTAAACTCTCATTTTACCTCAGTTTAAGATCTTCTAGCTGACTAATCTGCTTACCCTTAAGCTATCTGATTAATCTACTTGCTTGCTTCAAACTACTTGCTTGAAAGAAAGTATGCATATTGGAAATGCCGTATTAAATTAGGCTAATAATCAATTTCGTTTGTCTCTTGAGATAAAAGTGACTAAAATGTGTTTTATCTGAGAGCACAGTTGCCATCTTTAACCTTTTAAAATCCAGTGATTGATTCCCACCCATGTTCTTGCATTAATTAATTCTTTTTCCAGCACTATCATGCAAATTTAAGCTATGTAGTAATTCATAAATTCACACTCAGCATTATTCTTAGTTTTCCTAAGACCACGTTTCTGCTTCAAGAAGTAGTGTAAGGCTGGATTTGCCAGCTACATCCTTATCACATAAGACCTTTATTAGACTGAGATCTTAAATTTTAAAAATGGCTTTTCTTGAAAAAAGTAAACATACTCATAACTAAAAACACTCAGAACAGTTCAGTAACAGCTCATTAAATGTAACTAGCATCCCAGTCTTCAAAGATAACCATTCTTTGTCCTTCTGGGTACTTCCAGATATATTCTAAATATGGAGTTTAAATGTTAGACACTCATCCTTAAAACCATATTAAAATGACAGAAAAAGGATTTTTTTTTAAAAGCAGGCTTTCTTTTTCAAGTGTAAAAAAACCAGAGAGTACAGGGACAAAATCTTTGAATCTCAGAAACAAATAGTTTGCAGAGCAAAGAGCATTGAAGTGCCTATGCCAGAAGACATCCTGAAAGAGGCAGATTCCCACAGCAGAATTCCTGACAGGCTTAAAAACTGAAGGATCCAGATGCCTCTGACAGTTGTACTATAAATAGGATGGACTGATTAAAATTCTATTTAGGAATCATTTAGATTTCAAGCCCTGTATTAATCACTTCACCATTGTGGGGACAAAATACTCAACACCTGCAACTTAACGGAGTTGGAGACTTATTTTGGCTCACAATTTCAGGGGGTTCAGTCCATGGTTGGCCGGCTCTAAAGCAAAAACGACATGATGGAAGGGCAGGGTGAAGATCTGCTCAATCTATGCCAGCCACAAAGCAGAGTGAGAAGGGAAGACCTGGGGACAAGAACACACTTTTCCACGTCGTGCATCCAGGGACCGACCTCTTTTGACAGGCCCTACCTCCTACTGCACATTTAACTGTGATGTATTAATGAATTAATCCACAGATAAGTATAGTTTCTTCCCAATCCAGTCACTTTTAAAAGCCCCACCTCTGAACATATGACACTTTTGGGGGGCACTTTAGATCTAAATTGTAATAGTTTCAAATTCTGAGATATTTCCAGGCCACCCTCCAAAGATACTGTACCCAAACTTAAAGCCTCACAACCATGCCTGAGAGACCTAAATTGCCCCACCTACTCAACACTCCCATCTACTATAAAACCACACTATATTCGATGAAACTGTCTTTGCAATATGAAGTGTCAAAGTGAATGCTGTCATTTTGATTGAAGTTGCATTTATTTGTTTTCCTGGAATGTTGTGATAGTACACGCCTGTACTTTTAGCTACTTGGAGGCTGAGGCAAGAGGGCTGCAAATTTGAGGCTAGCCTTTGCAACCTGGAAAGAGCCTATCCAAAACAAAATAAAAGAAAGGGCTGGGAATGTACCTCAGAGCTAGAATGCTTGCCTAGCCTTTGTGAGGCTTGGGTTCAATCTCCAGTACCACGAAGGATAAAAAAGGTTTTCCAAAAACTGTCCACCCAGTCCTAACTTTACAAATTGATTTTCATGCAGATCCCTTCTCCATTCTCTTATTTTTTCCATTCTATTTCTCAGCAGCACTGGTGCCTTACTTCTTTCACAATGTTGGACAAGGTTTATTTTTCTAGAAAAATTTTACAGTAATATTTTCAACTTTGTCTGAGCATTATTTATAAGCACATATGTAGATATATTTTTAAGATGTATGCCAAAATGTTCACTGTGATATAAAGAGAATAATAAATATAATATTTCACAGAATCTAAGATGTGACATTGCAAGATGAACCATTATTATGATGACGATGATTATGATGATGATGATTATTTCTGAGACCGGATCTCACTATGCAGTTCAGGTTGCCTTTGAATTCACCATGTAGTCCGGGGTGGTCTTAAACTTTTGGCAATTCTCCTGCCTCAGCCTCCTGAGTGCTGGGATTATAGGTGTGCACCACCATGCCTGGTGATAAGCCATTATCTTATGAATTACTGAGAAAGTAAAAATGTTGCCAATTAAGAAAATAAGGCAATGCTTTCTTATCACTTAGAAATTTATTGTACCTAGTGAATATTATATAATTCATATTTGTACATCATTTACAAATAAAAGCATTGTGCTTTTCAAAAGTGTTAATTTACTGTATGGTGATAGGTAGAATAACAAGTAATGTATTCTGAAAATTGGCTAATTTCTAGGTACTATCTAAAACTTCAACATTAGTAAATCAGGCTAGTATAGTTTTGGTTTAATTATTTTAAGACATTTAAATAATCATTTTTGTGATTTTCTGAAAAAGTTTGTAGTACTAAGAGCTGTAGGTTTATAATACTGGAATTAAGTACCTCAAGAGGTTTTATGGTTTGGTGACTTACTTACCTCCAAAGATGCTGCCGAGATCAATTTCACAGGCATGTAGTACCTCAGAAGAGGCAACCCGAACAAGCGGAAGCTTGGGAATCCACAAAGATTTGTTAAATATGGAGGTGACATTTTTAGAAAGAGTCTACAGTTGTACACAGAAACATACTACAACGTTTTGTGATTCAAGGGTAGGTACATTTATTTTAAAATAATATAAAAATGTAAGACAGGTTGCTTTACAATTATAATTTATAATAAGAACAACTAATTGCAATTTTAGTGAAATAATTTCTTATTGGGAAATGATTCTCAGAAGTACCACAAATGATTTATCACATATCATATAGGGTTTTCTAAAAAGTATAATACTAAAGTTTTGTGTATAACTTAATCTTTTGAAGAATAGTGTGTAAAAGGAAATACCAAAAATAACAGCAGACATGTATTTAGTACATTATGTTCAAAGAATTCAAAAATATTTAAATTGATGTAAACAACAATCCAGTGAGATATTTTTACCTCCATTTTATAGGTGATAAATTTCAAGAGTGATATTATAAAGGGAGTCACTGTAATTTACTATTCTCTTTCCATTTAACTGATCAGAATGTTTTATTTATTCCTATTGTTATATTATGTTGCAGCCTTATATATAGATCCACTCACACTGATAAGTTAAAAAAAAACTGATTATGTACGTAGGGTGCTTTTCTTCCTTGGGAGATGGAATTCTAAAGGATTTTTATGAACGAATTCAATTTTAATCTATATTTACAAGATACTCTATGTATTTAAGATAATTTTATTTATGGTCCAAGACTCCTGCATTTTTCAATTATTTTTGATACAAAATAATATGGACAACACTGAATATAAAGTATAATAGAGCTGGACATGATAAATAATAAATGAATAAGTAAGCATCTTTACTCAGTTAATCAGTTGACTGAATCTTCAAAGCAGGTGAACTTCAATTATTATACTATGTGTGATTCTTAAACTTACAAATCTGTATTTCTACGTTGGTATAATAAATAATTCAGGTAAAGGAGGTAAAAGGTCTAACAAACACAAAGTCAATTCTGGTAACATTTTCATGGAAATAACATTACTTCTATAAATAAGATGATGCAAATCAATTTCACATTTATTAACATAAAAACAGTGTTTCCTATTTTCATATGCAAAAGCAATACAATAATTGGAGTGTACGTAACATCGTTAAATATGCCTTAAAAAAGAAGATAATTGAACTATATTCCACATGCGATATATAAACTTAAATTCATTGCACTATTTTTGTATAATATCCTTAAATAAACTACATATCTTTAAACAGATTTCTAGTAAGTACTATCAAATTATTTCTCCATTTGAAAAGATAATTTTGTATTTTTTTCAAAAGAAAGTTTTTATTTTCTCTTTTAAGACATATGGTTTTTGAAATAACAAGTTATATTTAAATTATTCATTATTACTGGCATCACTTTTGCATGTGGTCCTTCAGAAAGAAACAAAACATTAGCTTCTGCCTAAACATAATCCGTCTTTTAAACTATTTTTGATTATTAATTTATAACACTCATTTTGTCACCACAGACATGTATTAACAATATGGAATAAGTTACAGAGCTGTAGGATATTATTTTTACTAGCGTTACATGTATCACCTATAATCAGGAGCAGCGTCATGTTTACAATGACAGTGTCTACTATTACAACTGACCTGCTTCTAATTATCAATATATGACATTTATGTTTTTGAGAACTTTACATTTTAAGTTCATTATTCTATACATAAAGGGATACCAGACATTCTGTTGGCTTTGGTAAATGAGTAACAACAATAAAAACATTTCACAAGTCAAGCAATACATGTTACCTAAGTACTTTTAAAAGTTAAAAGTACAATGTAAACCATCATCATGTTACTTAGTACCTTAATTTCTACTTATTTTCCAAAAATTATTTCAATATACTTAAAAACCTGGCAAACAACACGGATTTACTAACAATTCTAAGGACCCTAAAATAAATAGGAAGTAATATTTATTTTCCAAATTAAGTTCACAGTTCAAAACCAGAGAAAATGTTTTGTTCATTTTAAGGTGATCTGCAGTCCATGAGTCATAAATTACTTTGAAATGCGGCAAAGTTCTAATAAATAAATAAAAATATTTAAAATACATTCTTATATAGTCACTGGAAGTATCTTTATACTTCGGAAAGGAATGAAAAAGTGCAGAGTTCAGTAAATCAAGGCCAAAGCTCAACTTTGTTATACATAAGATGGGTAGCAGAAGCATTTTATGTCTTTAAGAATTCTGTTCAAGAAAAATAGAAATTTCATAACTTTTCACTTTTTCCTTCATTTGCTACATGTTCTGATCTCAGACTTGCTTCCACTCTAAGAGAGTTTTGCTTCTATGTTTGTGAGATAATAGTTCTTTAAAGTTTGCTTTAGGAGTATCTGATTAAAACAAACAGAAAAATATGAAAGTAATTATGTTGGTTATAACTCAGAGGTGATGACACTAATCAAAATTCTTATGAAAATCATATGTAATTAGTAAAAATACCCCACATACAATATAAGAAACAAACACTTAAAGTAATCATATAACCTTTTCTTGACTTTGAAAGTGCAGTGTTTCATTAGAAATTTTCCTAATCTTCAGTCCTAGGTCTAGAAACAGTCACTTACATCTACAGTTGTACGCACTAATATGTAGAGCTAGTAGTGTCAGTATGATCAGTGTGATGTTACTACAAATTGGGAATGTTACTTACATAGATGTATAAATAGACTGGTCCTACTTTTTAAATATTTGGTTTGGGTTTTTACAGGGCCCACAAAAGTACTTAAAAGAGATATCAGGAAGACTTTTATTCTTTTGTTTGTTTAAATGAAACAGTTACAGCCATATAGAGGTGTGATAAATTCTGTGGAGGAGAAACCTATTAAACCATTTTAATATATTTTTCAAACTTGACTAAATAGCTCTATTTAAAAATTTTATTTCATTTTATTTTTTGAGATGGGGGCTTGCTTTGTAATTCAGGCTAGCCTTGAACTCATATAGCCCAGGCTGGCCTCAAACTGGTGGCAATCCTCCTGTCTCAGCCTCTTAAGCGCGAGGCTTACAGGTGTACACCATCAAGCCCAGCTAATTTTTAAGAAAAATATGCATTGGAATCCTGATGGAACCACTTATGAAATAATGATGAACCACTTATGAAATAATGCTACAGACATATATCAATGTTTCAAGGTTGAGGAAAGCAGCAGGCAATATACACAAGCTTTTATTTACAAATAAAGACAACTTCTGCCTTGAAAACCTAACTAAACAAAACCTACAATTGATCAGTTTTGTGGATTCAGCTGGCTTAAAAAAACAAACAAACAAACAAACAAACCCTGTGTTTTTAAGACTAGCAACAGGTTTTAGATATTCCTTTGGGTCAGTTCAAACAGAACAGATCTCCCAAATCTTCCTCATTATTCCAATCTCTGATAATAATGTAGTAAATAATAAATAAGATTGTTTGCCATTAGAAAAATAAAGCTTAATCCTTATTTGTGAGTTACTAGTTAGTTATTTAGGTGTTACTTGCTAACCCTTATTTTCAGTGATATTGAATGGGATAGCTATCTCCAAGAATTAAAGGAGATACTACACATAAAAACCACTTAGTGCACTGTCATCTAAAATAATTATTTAAACAATTGCAGAAGTTCAGGATCACGATCACCGAAAACAGTAACACTTACTCCTCAGGTGCTAATGATCTCACATTACACAAGCACAATTTGAATTTATTACACTTTATCTGCTTGGGTACAAAAGTGAAAGATACTTTAATGGCTTAAGAATTTAACTTTCAATTCTATTTCTTTCATATATTTTTCTCTCTTCTGTGGAACAGGGGATCAAACTGAGGACTTCACACACGCTGGGCATGTGCTCTACCACTTTAGCTACACGCCTGCCCTCTTTTTGGCTATTTTCTAAATATGTGACAGAAAAATAAATTACAACTCTTCTTTTATTGTTACTCAACAAATTTAGAAAGATAGAAGTTAACATACTTATCTGCTGTGAAGTTCTTTTTTCAGACAGGATTTGAAAGTAGGATACTTCTGGACTGTCTTGTAACCCTGTAGAACAGAGAATTAAAAATGTCCAAATGTACAGAGAGGCAAATAAAGCACAATTCATTTAAAGGTGGAATCTAAAAGGACGAACTTCAACAGGGTAGTACGGTGGTTACCAAAGGCTAGGAGAGCTGCGAGGAGTGGGAGGAAGCGGACCAAGGATTAGAACACTCCCACTAGATAGGACAAGTAAGTTTTTAAGGTCAGTTTCACGGAAAGGCAACTACAGTTAATAATTATGCATTATGTATTTTAAAACTGCTTTTAAAAACAGATTAAAAATTCTTACCACTTTTTTGTACGTATACTCTTCATACATTTTTATGTATGTGAGTGAATGAATATATTAATTAGCTTAATACAATCATTCTACAATGTATACATATATCAAAACATTTCATAATACCCATAAATATATACAATTTGTATTTGTCAAATTAAAAATTTAAAGTGTGCAAATGTAAATAAAATGCTATAGGGTCCAGTATGTAATAAATACTTAAAAATAAGCACACATATCACTTAAGAGAGAAATACAGTATTAAAGGCTTAAAGTATAGTTTATATTTATGTTTATCATCTGCCCTTTTCAATATTTGTGGCATTATCTGATTGTTATGGCAAAGAGCCACTAGATGGCGGTGAAGTACACAGCATCTTTACCAAGACAGCTTGGATTTGGTCATTAAGTCTTTAAAAACACACTACAGTGAGTCTTGATTTTTTTCTCAACATACATTTTTCTATTTTTAAATGCATAATACTTAGAAATATGCTTGCCAAAGGGAGAAGACTGAATATACTAGCTGTTAATTTGAATGAATTTTTTTTCTATTTGTGGCATATCCATCAATGTTAGATATTTAAAATTTTACTAAACATGCTATATTTCAAGCTTTATAGCGTGTCTCTTAGAAAATATCATTAAATTTCTAGTACTTACTTTTAGTATGTTAATAGAAAAAATAGTTCTACAGGCAAAAATGTTTTAAAATTTGTTTTCCTTATAAATCACAGTGAGCATGTGATAATTTAGGGAGTCTCAAGTTGCCTACAAGGAATGTTTTTCATAGAAAATGAGAAATAATATTATTTCCTTGCATATTAACAAGTCTGAAAAGTCAATATGGAAACTGGATTGTTCAAAAATATCTGGCAACTGGGCCAAAAATATGGACTATGAAAATAAATTATTAAAAGCAATTGATAAAATAAATTATTGTTTTTAAAACATTATTTTATCACCTCAAATTTTTTTTTGAAAGTAGAAAGGGCCTATGATTTCTCCTTCCTAATAAAGCACTTCATGTTTATATTCTTAAAAATTTGTATAAACTGTTTCTGAATGCGTGTTTTTTATAATCGGATTTTTAAAAGTACAGTAGTAGGCTGGAAATACATTAAGTTTACCCGGAATCCTCTATGGAGTCTGTCCTTCATAATTCCAATAAATTCTTTATAACTTAATTGGTCATCTTTGTCAACATCAAAAATCTTGAAGACAGTATTCACTAAATGTGGTGAAAGTTTGAGTCCAGTAGCTACATAGACAGCACGTTTAAATTCATCTAGATAAATATCACATAAAAAGAAAAAACATGCCATTAACTTTTTTAATACATGTTAATTATTAGGAAGAATGTTAAAGAAGTTGCTTTTTAAACATGGGTCATGATCTTATCTAGAACACATGACTTTTCATTACTCATGCTGCCTTTTAGGGATATTTTAAGATATTTTGTGTATTTAATGAAAAGAGCTAAAAGGAGCTGTGTTTTGGTTAATAATGCATTCATAATCAATGAATGCTTAATGAACATTATTCTCAGTGACAGGGAAAATATTCAGATAAGTAAGTTTTCAAGAAAAAGTCCTATGGATTATGAGACAATTGCTCAAATAACCACGACCCAGGGCCACCCAAAAATGTACCAACAGCGTGCTATGAGTATTTGAAGATGAGTGGTTACTTCTATTTGTAGTGTAGGTTACTTTGTGTTTTAGAAGGATTCTTCAGTGAGTTGTCTAAGAATCATTAGAAAGTAGCCAGTTGCTGGAATGGCACTTTGGTGGCTAATGCAACAGTGATTTAAAGAAGTAATAATCCAAATTTGCTAGAACTGGTAAAATAAAAGAAAGAGATGGATACATTCCTAGTACTGCACTTGCAAAAGCAACACCATTTTTTCTACTTCTAAGTTCCACAAAGTAAAGGAGCAACTTTCTATTCTGAACCAAGTAAGTGGATACTGATTTTTTTTTTAAAGCTTATCATAGTAATAAAGGCTGTTCTTTGAAGGTTTGCTTCTAGTAGTTTTGGTTTGAAAACACTAAAGTGGTTTGAGAAGACAGCATGTTGGAACATCTGGGCTATAGAAAGGATAAATACGATTTTTCTAGTTTCTCTTACTCAATGAATAAATAAATGAAGCCAGATAACAGATTTATTATCTATAGATGTTAGGGGAGTTTGTTTGTTTGTTTGTTTTGGTGCTAGGGGTTGAATCTAAGCTGCCTAAAACCTAAGTCTGTTCTCTGAGATTTAAACTTGAGAATCAACACATCATTTGACTATAGCAGAGACAGCTAAAATCACTTTAAAATACATTAAATCTCCTTATAGCATAAATTTTTTAAAAATTTTAAAGAAATAAAACACATTAGAAGCCATACAGAATTTCAAAAAAACCAAGATGATATGAATTCAACAATGGTTGTTATATTGCAAATTGTTGTTTTAAAGTAGTTGTTCAGATTACCAGATACAAAGATGGAAAATTGGTAAAAAAATTAAGCATTAACTGCTCTTTTCAATAAACCAACAGAAATTAGTAGTACAATTATCTTAGCTATCTTGTATGTGTGTATTTTTTCCCTTCCTTCCTTCTTTCTTTTCTCCTTTCCTTCATCCCAGTTATTCTTTCCTTTGAGCAGTTTCTTTCCCTTTCATGATATCTATTACACGTTTCAGAGTTTATTTACTCTTTCAGGTTCTTACACTAGGGAGACAGTATGATGTTTATACATGAGGGTCTGATTTATTTCACTTATGAGTATGGTCTCTAGGTGTACCCATTTACCTACAAAAGCCTCTAGGTTACCTTTTTTACAGCTGAGTAATACTCCATTGTATAAAAATATCACATCATTTTTATCCATTCCTTGGTTGATAGGTATTTGGGTTGTTTCCATGATTTAGCCATTACAAATTGCACTGCTACAAACATGGATGCATATGTATCACTTTGGTATGATGTTTTCAGTTCTTCTGGAAGAATACCCAGAAGAGGAATAGCCGGGTTGAATGGGACTAATCCTAGTTTTTGAGGAATCTCCACACTGATTTCCACAGTGGCTGTGCCAGTCTGATTCCCACCAACAGTGGAGTAGGGTTCCTTTTTCCCCACAGCCCCTCCTGCATTTGTTAATGGTTAATTTCTTGAGATAGCCATTCCTTCTGGGATGTGGTATAATCTCAGTGTTGTTTTAATTTTATAGCAGGAAGTTTTAAAAAGGCTATATGGCCATGAGGGGAAGAGATGGTAACTGTAGGCACAAAGTAGGAGAAAAATGACTTGGCTTGCCAGCCAACCCACAGAGAATAAGTGAGCCAGCTGGTTCTGAGGACAGAGGCATTCTGAATTCTGTGACAATTTTAGCTTTTTGTACATTATGCCAAATTATTATCCAATTTTATACATCATTCTCAAGAGTCAGTTGACGTAAGTAAGTTCATGGCTAGGAGGTGGCTCTGCTGACAATTTTTTAGTGTTTCATCCAACAAGTAAACAAACAGCATTCTGTGAGAATGTCCAGGCGACGGCTGATGAGGTCTCTCTAGGTAGACAGATGTCTCTAAGTGTTCACCAACAGCCATGAGGTTTCCTCTTTACTGAATTGTTTTTGTTTTTGTTTTTGTTTTTGTTTTTTTTTACAAACATCATCAGTTTTTCTTCATAATACAAAATTAAGAACAAAAATAAATTTAAAAATTTAGCACATTTTCCTAAATTTGCTAATTTTCTTTTAAGTGTCTGAACCTTTTCTCATTGAAGTATAAAGAAGACATTCAGGGAGTTGATGGGTGACACAACACATCTAATGAACTTGTTGTCAATGTTTGTAGAGACAGTGCAGAATTATGCTTTTAATTTTTGAAGTGTGATTACTTACCTTGTCCTATAGAACGGCTTGCAAAGTTATACATATTTAGGGCTATTGCAAAGTCTTCTAGGTTGTTCAGAAATTGGAAAAATGATCTAAATTCATCAAATGTGATGCCCTATTTTGGGAAAGTGAATGCAATTACAATTAGTGCTACCAAATCTACTGAGATCCATGTCTACACTTAAAAAAAAACAGATTAAGCATTTACAGTATATCTTGTGTGTAAATATTTCCAGGACTCATTCAGAAACCCTTTTCCTCAAATGGACTGTAAGATTCACTCAGACTTATATTTACTGGGCAGGGTTGCTACCATTACCATAAGAGATGAATATTTTCAAAACACTGTCATCAGCACAGAATTCCAAAAAAAATGCTATAGTAAAAATGAATAAAAAGTTCTGAAAATCCTCCAAGGCCCATTTTTTTTTAATCCCTGAAAATACAGGGGTTAAGGGAAAAAAGTTTTACTGACACATGTACTTCTTAAATTGGATTCTGGATTAGATCATTAACGTCTTTATGCTGACTATGCAAAATCAAAATGTGATTAAGCATTGACAGTAGTCTATTTGAACTTGTTCCTGTTATGATACTGCAGCCAAGACAGCAAGAGGAAGGGCAGAGCCTGTAAAGATTCAGCACTGGGAACCCAACACATGTGCTGGGGTAGATCATGCAAAGGGCCAGCAGGCAGAGCAGTCTCTTCTGGAATGTCATGTGCCTAAAATGCAACTACCATCACTGATACTACTTCAATTAAACATGAAAGCTATTTTAAGTAAGTTCAGTGTATCTCAGAGAAGAGAAAGTACACATATTGGGAAGTCATACCTATTCATTTGTCAGCTTACTATCTCAGATTGTATCTCAGAGGATACAAATTTTGACATGAGGAGCTGGGTTTGGTTAATGTGTTTTCCTCAACAAAATTAACATAAATGAGAGAAGAGCAGAGGATCAAGAGCTTAGGTTTATTCCAGACTTAAAATGAGTAAAAGAGAAACCTCAGAGGGTTTCACATATGCTGTTCACTGGTTAAATGATTTATTAGCAAAATACCCCAATTTTGGTATACTTTGTTTCCACTTCAATTTTACTTGCAACATGAGACTCTCACTGTCTTTTGATCTTTACATTTTTCTATTCTCTTTTTCTTATATTTGTTCTGGTCACTGTAATCCTGGATTCTGCTGTGTGGCCTGATCGCACCTCCCATGATTTCTACAGTGCTGTTACAATCAGCCAGATAGACTGCACCAGGAGGATCTGTTTTTATGGGGAGAGCTTGTTGCTAGGGAAACCGATCACTGCTCTGGTTCTGTAGCTTTATACTGTGACCAGCTGCCACAGCAACAGTCTCTCTCAGGATAACAAGTTATTACTACGACAAATAAGAAATAGGGATACTGCTAAGCAAAAGGTAAACAAAGACCAATACTTTTGAAAAGAATGAACTTCAGAACAAATCGAAGGATGACAAACCTTAATGTTCAACAACTGAACGTTTAAATTTTCAAAATATAGTTCCAAATGTCTGCAAAGACAAGTCAAATTCAAAACCACACAGGAATCCTATGTAGATTATATACCTAATGTTTGAAACTATGGAATTGTAAGACAAAAAGTAGGCTATTTATTTTGAAGGGCATAATTTAAAGCAATCACCCTTTAGTAGTGAGAGACAGACAATCTGGAGGCAGAACAGAGATAAGGGTTGTTACTTTTTTTTGTCCCACCCTCATTTCCACACTTACACTGTAATAACTCACTGGGACTCGAATGGAGTGTATTCTCTTAGAGGTAAAATGAAAAACAGCTAACATGCTAACAACAAATCAGCTGTAAGAACTGAAAAAAATTAAACCATCAAAAGTACATACAATGAAAGTGCAGAAAGAAATCCAAATGTCTATGGTCGGTTGATTTTTCAATAGGGTGATTAATACCATTCACTTTGGAAACAACAAATGGTGCTGGGACAACTGGATATCCATATGCAAAAGACAGAATCAAACCTTTACTCCATACAATTTCAAAAATTACTCAAAAATTGATCAAAGACCTACATTGAATTACTGAAACTATAAAATCTTTCAAAAGAAAACCAGAGACAAAATTTTGGGACCTATAACTTGACAATGGTTTCTTAAATATGATCCTAAAAACACAAGATACAAAGGAAAAAGTAGATAAATTAGATTTTATCAAAATTAAAAACTTGTAGGCATCAAAGGATACTATCAAGAAAGTGAAAAGTCAACCCACCACAGAATGGGAGAGATAACTTACACATCCAAATATCTCTATTGTAATGATATATAAGAATTCTCACAGATCAATACCAAAAACACAAAAAAACTCAACTTAGAAAATAAGCAAAGGAAACACTTATCCAAAAAGGATATATAAATGGCCAACAAATACATGCAAAAATGCTGAACACAATTAATTGTTGAAGAAATGCAAATCAAAACCACAATGACATACCACTTCAAACCTACTAAAATGAGTATATGAAAATGTCGGACAGGGGATATAGCTCAGCGGCAGAAGAGACTGCCTGGCAAGCGCAAGGTCCTGAGTTCGACTTCTGTTACCAAAAAAAAAGAAAATGTCAGACACTAACAACTGCTCATGAAGATGCACAGAAATTAGAAACTTCACACATTGCTAAGGGATTGTAGAAATGGCATAGCCATAATAGTTAGCTGACAAACAGATGCAACTGCCCAAGTGTGCACTTTCTTTCTCTAACATAGTTGAAGTACGTAAGCCCGAGTGACTGTTAGAAGCACAGAAAGAGAATGGGGGACTGCCACCATGGAAACAGCAGAGTGTGCTACTTAAAGAATCAGTCCTTCCACAGAAACAAGCACAAGCTGGGAAAGAATGAGAAAACTCACTTCTATCTTTGAATTCTGGAAAGTAATTCAAAATTACAGCAAGCAGGGGACTGGACAATGAAGAAAAGGGTGGCTGAACTTCACTGATCGAGTACTGGAGATGGTAGGTGACATTCCTGGTGTAGCCTGCGGGTGTTTAGGGGCTCACATACACCTTGTTCTCAAAATACTGTGGTGTGTGATTTGACTCCTGAGGGACCAGCAGAGGCTGACTTTTGTTTTGCATCCTCCTCTTGCACTGGAGCAGCTCACCTGGTGATACCAGCATCTGTCAAAAGATTTCAAGACATACATACTCCATACCTACCCGGGACAAGGGATGCAAGATACGATAAGGGGCAGACAATACTCAAAAGCCTGCAGTGGAGGAAGCTGATAATAATGGTTAATAGAGCAACAGAGGCTCAAAGGGCCATTTTATATTCCTGGGAAACTGGAGTACAATGCGCACATGTAAGAACTGGACATACACTTCGAAAAGACCCAAGGAGACCCTCGGCTACAACCTCTGGCAGGTTTGTGAGCTTTGTGCAGCAGGAGGTAAACCTTACAGAAAGGTTTCAGGCAGTCTGGTTTAGTGTTCAAGGAGTCCTCTAATTCACAGGCAAGCTGCACAGACTAGGGGAATACTGTTGTTTTTCTCTTTGACTGCAGGTAGGTTTTTAAGGAAATCTATCAGTTCACTGTTTGGCCACAAAGACAACCAAACAGACTTTGATGACTACATAGAACAAGGAATATAGCCTTTACAAAATAGTTTGGAAAAGTCACAAAAGAAATGGACAACTGCAGAGGGAGAAAATTATTTCTAGAGTTACCAGACTGTAATATTCAAAATGTCCACTGTTTAATAAAAAATTACAAGGCATGCAAGAAAAATAAGGGCCATCTGCAGGGAAAAAATAAATTGGCAGAATGACTCTTCAGGAATTCTAGACATTGGATTGATTGGACAAAGACTTTAAGTCAACTGTCTTAAATGTATTCACAAGAGCTAAAGGAAATCACAAAGAACAAAAAAAAAATAAGAAAATGATGATCAAAATAAGAATATCAATAAAGAGAAACTATAAGAGCAAACCAAACAAAAAATATGGAGATGCAAAGTCTAACAGCTGACCTAAAAACGTCACCACAGAGGTTCATCAACAGTTCTCAATAGGTAGAATAAGGGATCAGTGAAATCGAAGAAGGACAATTTAAATTATGCAATTTGAGCAGTAGAAAGAAAAGCATAAAGAAAAGTGAACGAAGTCGAAGGGACCTGGGGATGTCATCAAGTGTATCAACCTATGCTGGAATGAGACTGAAAGAAGGAAAGAGAAAAAGATGCGCAGGAAAGATACTGAAGAAACAGTGGTTGGAGAGTTCCCAAATTTGATGAATGACACGCATCTACACACTGAAGAAGCCGAATGAACTCTAAGGAGGATAAATTCACAGAGACCCACACAAAGACACATTATTATCAAGTTACTGAAAGCCAAACACAAAAAGATAATCTTATAAATAGCAAGAGAGAAATGAGTCCTGATATGTAAACAACTGTCAATAAAATTAACAGGTGATTTCTCATCAAAACCATGAAGGCTAGAAGGGAGTGGAATATACTTCAAGTGCTGAAATAAATAAACCCATCAATCAAGAACTGTGTATTTGGCAAAACAATCTTTAAAAAATGAAGAGGAAATTAAGACATTCCTAGATAAACAAAAGCTAGAAGAGCTTATCACTCACACACCTGCCCTTAACCACCTCCCTCCTAAAAATGTATGAGGAAGTCCTTGAGACTGAAAATAAAGGAAACAGTAATTTGTAGCCAAATGAAGGAACAAAGACTATAGTTAAAGTAACTATGTGAGTACCACTAGCATGGCTATAATAGTGATAATAAGAAAACACGGATAATAATGTATCACACAGCAGTTCCACTTCCAGGTGTACACAGAAAAGAACGGAACAGTGGTACTCAAAAAATCCATGCACACATATAATCTTCACAACACTATTCACATAGCTAAAAGGCAGAAATAGCTCAAAGGATGAATGAATAAACAATTATATATACATATAATGCAGTATTAGTTAGCCAAGCAAGAATGAAGTACTGATACATGCTATGATGTAGATGAACCTCAAAATCACTGTTAAAGACATTGAAGGATTCATACATTTGTATGAATCTATTTAAACTGAGTATCTACATAGGTAAATCCACAGAGACAGAAGGCAGAGTGATGGCTATATGGGGATGGAGGAAAAGGACATGGAACGGACCTGCTGAATGTCACAAGGCTTTACTTTGGCATAATTAAAGTATTTTGGAAGTGAAAGAGGAAGAATGGAGTTACCATTAAATGAAAGTGGGAAGATGGTATGTGGAACAGATTTTGCAAACAGTAAGCCTAACTTATCTCCTGGATCAACAAATGGAAATGCCAAGTGGGCAGTATGACGTAAGAGGTAGAAATTTAAGACACAATCGTGAAGTCTGTACACTCCTGACTACTAATCTGTAGTCCTGATTGCACTCTAAAGGCTACATGTACATGTTCAATTACTTAATATTTTCACTTAGGTAATCTAAGTAGGAAGAATAACCTTAGCCTGTCCACAGTTAAACTTCTGATTGTCTCTTAATCCCAAATCTGTTTTCTTAGTTAGCTCCATAAATGCTACCATTGTTATACCATGTGATGAAGGCCAAAACCTAATAATTCTTCTTGATTTTTCTTTTTCTTTCACATTGAAGTATAATCCAAGAACAAGTTCTATCAGCTCTGTTTTAAATGGTCCAATATTTCACTCCATTTCCCTACTTTTATCTTGGTCCAAACCATGCTTATCTCTTACTTGGAATCCTAACAAGAGAATCTTTTTTCTTTCTTTCAAATCTAGGCCAAGTAAAGTTTGTTATCATATAGCAGCCAAGATGGGCATGTGAAACATCAATCAGATTACATGTGGTACATGAATTATGTCACAGCTGAGTATCACAGCAGTCACTGAATACCTGTTGGATGGAGAATGAATGAATGGCATGCCTATGCTTAAACAAGGCTTGTAAACTTTTCCTGCAAAGGACTAGAGAGTAAGTATTTTCACTCTCGCTGCCTAGGTGGTCTTCGCTGAAACTACTCAATTTTACTATTATGGTGCAAAAGTACCTGCAGACAAGGCATTAAGTGAATGAGCACGGCTATGTTCTAATCAGACTTTACATACAAAAAGGCAGGTGGTGGCAGTCGCAGCAGGGGCTAACAACTCATTACTCTGAGTAATGCAAAGGTAACAGCAGCAATATGTTCACCATTGTTACTCTATTGTTTTGAAATTTTGTTTTATTCTTTTTTCACTTGAAAATAAAATTTGAATTTTGTAACAGCTTTCTATCACTCTTAGTGTCACTACTAGTATTAAAAAAAAAATTTAAACTCCATTATATTAGTCTCCAGGGTCCTTTAAGACCTAACTCATATCTCTCTCTCCTTCTTACTACTTTCCTGTTTACTTATTAAATGCTTCTTGGTATTGTCTCATCTAAACCAATCTTTTTTACCCCTCCCTAGACCTTTGCAGTTTGCTGTTATCTATGCCTGAAATGCTCTTCTTCCAGGTCTCTGCATAGCTTACTTCTCACGGACTCTCCTTATGCCCCACCTCCTCACTGCCAGTCTACCTGCTTTCCCAGTCCCCATGGTTCCCAGTCCCTTTCACAACATTATCATTATTTATTTTTGTTTACTTGTTTATCAGTATTATTTTAACCCTTTACTAAGACATTGCTTATTGCATTGCTTTCTCCTTAATGGTGAGACCAAGCTCCTAAGTAGATGATAAGTATGTGTTAGATAAGTGACTGAAAAATGAGAGTATTTTAGAAATACAAAATGCTATTCAAATAGTAGTATTGTTTTGTCTAATGGAGATAAAAATATGAGAGGTGGAAGAAAAGGAAAGACATGTAGGGTATGATAGCTATATCACTGTCTTAGAAAGTCCTGGATTTGAATGCTTGGATAAATATCGCAGTACATGAAAATCTTAGTTTCCCTTTTTCCAAAAGAAAAGATGTACTGTACTAATAAAAATATTAAAAATTAGAAAAATGCTATAAAGCAGTATAAAAAAGGAACAATGTCAGCATCTGCAAATTTATTGTGAGAAGTGATGAGGTAATCCAGAAAAAAAATACCAGTGAGAACCAATGTTAGCCCTAAAATTTCCATGTCTGTTGTAATAATTTTTAGTACTTTTATCAACTAGAAATTTTTAGAAGCTGAATTTAGTTTAAAAATACTTAATTTGAAATAATTTTAGGTAAAAAAATTAGCTATAAAATCATATAATGAGCTCCTATAAACTCTTCATTCTTGGAATTTGACCTTCTGAGTTACGGATTTTAATGTTTCCATTTAATAAGAGAAAAAACAGATTCAAGGTCCTACAAAACAGTCTAACACCTTGAGTGCTGCAATTTCCAATATTTATTTTTAGGAGTTGTTGTTGAGTTGCAAGTAAAACACGTAAAAGTCAGCTGGTTAACAGATAATGTATTCTAATGGCCAAATGCATCAAGTGCTTTTTTTTCCATTCCTTCGAGGACTTAAGAGAACTGTTAACACTGTCTCAATGTATCCATTCTAAACAAAGTCAAACTTTTTGCAATGTTTTACTTGGACAGATTAACCTGATCCTCCTGTAAACACAAACAGAAGGCAATATATCCAAAACATCCCCATGCTTACAGGGTACTTGTGACACCAGTTCCATTTGGTTGCAATGGTGCATTCAAATACCACTAGGTAATGCAACTCTCAGAAGTGCTGACAACACATTTTGTTACTAAACAAACAGACAACCAGTTGTCTAGGTTCTTAACCATTCATGCCATCTAAACTCTTTGAAAGCCTCACTTCAGCTTCTGATAAGATCACTCACTCATCAATGGTAGTCTTCAAATGACCTTCTAAAAGGTGTTATAGAAGTGAACAGAGTGTGACAGAAATAATGTCAATATAAACTGTTTTTTGAGGTGATGCTCATACACTAGCCAAAGCTATAAATCAGGAGAATTCTCTTGAAAAGTAATGTTCTTAATTTGAATAAAATAATTGATAATAGTCATAAGTGTTTTCAGCATACACGGGTATCTACTCAGAACTTAAAGTTAATTTAAAAAAATTTAAACAGAGCACTAAGGACACAAGGAAAAAGTAAAATGCATATGGAATATCTTAATTTACAAAGAAGCAAGAGAACTAACAACAGGGAAAGCTATTTATAGACCTACAAAAACACAAAATAATGGACATTACAAAATAAACATGAAGGATCAGATACCTTCTCCTCAGGTATACTGTAACGCACATTTTCTAAAAATACTGATGTATTTTCCACATTTGTATATCGTAAAAGAATATGAGCAAAATCTTCCTCACTGATAGTATTCATTCCATTAGAGTAGGAAAGGAATTCTATTTCTAAAACTTCTGTTTGGAGGTTATCCATGAATCTAGGAAGAAAGTAAAATAAAGAACGAACAAAATAAATAACCAGATATTCACTGTCCTAGAAAAGGTTACATGACATTGATTTAATTTTATGATGACACAAGCTTCATGAAATTTCTCTGAATAATGAGAAAGCAAAGAGCACAAGTTATGAGAAGCTCTTCCACTCAATGACTATGGCATTTCAGGCAAGCAACTTAGCCTTTCAGGGCTTGAGTTTCCCTTCTGTGAAGTGGGACTAATAATGTAGCTTGCAGAGTAATGATGTTTGTTGCTATTACTATGGCTTACTCAGATTAAGGAACTGGCCTTTCTTGTGAATATATAACACCTAATAATCCAGACAGATATTTTTATCATTCATTAATTACATGTTAGAACTACTGACAGAGCCCCTAGTAGGCACTCATAAAAATGCATATTTATCATACAAAGTATCATTAGTTAAGATGAAAGTAGCAAAGTGCTATCAGTGTACTAGATTATCTCTAAAGACCCTTCTGATTTTAGCATACTAATAGTTCTTAGTAAAAATCAAGCTCACCTATAAAAATCTTCAAAGTTGAGCTCAGCTTTTCCTTTCTTTCCAAAAAAGTGGACAAGAAGTGTAGTATCTGATACTAAACTTGTGATGTCATCAGCACGCTTAAAAAAATCCCACAAATTAAGTTAGTTGCAATAAAATAACAGATATCCAATATCCCTCGAACAATTTTATCAACATATAAATATCAAAACACAATGGTATTAACATTAGAGTGAAAAGCACATGCTAACCTTATAAACGAAATTATCATTAAAATGAAGTTCACATTTTCAAAACAGAAATTTGAACAAAACTGATGTTTTTCCTGAAAAAATGTTAAAGACACGGTGATATTTTGAGAAATTTTCACCTTCAAATTATGTATGAACATGGTAAATTATTTAAAGTAGTTTAAGTCCTCTAATAATCATCTAAATGTACTGTTTTTATTAAATAATTTAATTTGGATTTTGCTAATAAACCTAAAAAAATCTATTTCTTTTAGGATATTCAAAAGAGGTAAATTCCTCAGGTGCACTGACTATATGAAGCCGACATAAGAATGACCAAAAGCTTCATAAAACAGCTTCTTTCCACCAGGATACTTTCCTTTTAGAAAAGGTGTTCACTTCACAAACAAGTGGTAGTCTGGTGAGCAAAGGTCAAGAGTCAGATTCCTGGCACTGAGTGCTGACCCTTCTCATTAATTAAGTGAAAAGAATGTTATCTTTAAGAATAATAATAGTATGTATGCATGAGACAGCACATGTACATTTTTAGTACTGTGACTAGCATACTCATATTGTAAATGTTCAAGCAATGTTAGCTAAAGCAGGTGTGGTGGCACATGCTTATAATCCTAGCACTCTAGGAAGCTGAGGCAGAAAGATCCCAAATTTGAGCCCAACCTGGGTAACTTATTGAGATCTTATTTCAAAATAAAAAGTATGAAAAAGGATGGGGATGTAGCTAGTGAGAAGACCCTAGTTCGATTCCAGCACAGGGAGAAAAGAAAAAAAAAGTCAGCTACTATTTTGGTCAAGTTAATGTTTCAAGAAGTTGAAGACTAGATGACAAAAGGCAGTAAAGTTGAAATGTTGTAAAAAAGGTATTTTTTGCATGGTACACTCTTTTTTGTTATTGAAATATATGCTATAAAGGTCTGAGAAAATGCCTTAACATGAGAGGGTCTGGGAACATCAAAAGTTAGCAAATTCAGAATATATAATTAGGCAATGTTTTCTCCAGTGTTGTTATATTCTTTACCTCAAAACAGAGAAGACTAAAAGGAGAGAGCTGGTTTTATGTAGTGACCTCATTTAGAAGCTCTTATGCCCACTGAGCAGAGCAGAACTTCACGTAGTCTTTCAGCACCCAAATCTTATTAGACTCAGGTTGCACGTATCCAGGTAATCCAGAACCACAGAGGCACAGGTAACAGTTTGGCATTAGAGGAAAAAAATCAGAAAATGGAAATGGAGAAAACTCTTTTCCCAGTTAGTGAAACAGAGCACTGCATGGAGTCATTGAAAATGACACCAATGACCTCAGAATCAGTGTTATATAACCTAACTTACAAGAGAGTTGAGATAAAAATAGAGACCTTATCCCCTCAATTCTTTGGTAAGATAAAATTAATCCAGGTGTTTTCATAAAAATGTGAGAAAAAGCCACAAAGGGAACCTGTGGGCCACTTACATGAAAAGCTATTATCTAATTTTATTTTGACTAAAAATTACTTTAGGCTGGGGGCTTACATAGCTCTGTGTAGGGTATGCTTACCATGCCTGAGGCCCTGGAATTAATCCCCAGCACAATACATACATACATGCATACCGAAAATCATTTAAATGATTTCCAAAACAATGAAACAAAATGCAAATTTGTCCAACTATTAAAGTTTTAAAACCATCTTTCAATACATTTTTACTGATTACCATGTAATGACTTAAACTCTCTCCAAGGGATAGAAAAAACCTTCAGAAACTTAATTTAATGGGATGCTTGAATATTTCATTGAAACATTAAATACAATGAGAGTGTAAAGCAAATAAAAAATTTAAATTTGAGCTGTAGTGTTCAAAACAGTGGTACAGACAGACTACTCAACAGTTGCACAATATGCTTATCATGTATTCTGACTTTATTACATATGACTTTGGTTAAAAAGTGCTATCAGTTGTGACATGCAAATTTTCATTGTATGATTTTATAATAATTGGAAAGACATGGTTTTCCTATAATTAAAAATATTTATAGTTGGAAACACTTGAATAAGAATATGAAAGGGCAATATCCAATCTACCTATAGCATTTAAAGAGAACTGCTTCATCTCAAATTACATATGTAACAAAGAAATGCAAATTTATACATAAAAAATTAAAACAATTATACATTAAATTGAACAAAGATAGATTTCCAAGCTTTTTTGGAATGAAGTTGAATCCTGAAATATTAATACTATAACCTATACTATGTTATACTGGTATCTGTAATAACCTATAAGGAATTAAAATTACTTGTGATTCAAGTATAGTTAATTTTCATTATTATTCTGTGCCAACTAATTATTTTATTTTGGAACACAATACAAATTTTGTTTAGTTTCTTTTTCTCTTTTTCTATCTTTTATCAGATTTACTTCCTGCGGGCTGGGGATTTAGCTCAGGGGAACAGCGCCTGCCTGGCAAGCACACAGTCATGAGTTCGATTCCCGGTACTGGATAAAAACAAACAGATCTACTTCCTTACATTTGAGTCCATTCAGTAATTAATTCAGCACCTTGTGGTCACAGTGTGGACTGATAACAGCCACTGGTATACCAGCAAACTGGTATGCCAGAAAAATAAAAAACTGGCTGATCTGTAGTGCTTGCTTCTGTGGTGATACTGGTTCTATCGTGTCTACCTTCAAGGGACCACAGGGAGTCACAGAATGTTGAGCTGGGAAGAGATGTGCAAAACTGGCTCTGAGAAATGGTAAAAGGTAGTTCCAGTCTAACCATAATAGAACCATAAAATCTTTCCAAAGATATTACATAAATCATCACCTGAGTATACAAGACATGAATGGTCTTTTAATAGGAAGCCTCCCAAGATTTTAATTAACTTCAAAATCTAATGAGCAAATTTTGTCTCTGGGAATTTATAGCCAAGTTAGATGGGACACAGGAAGGGCCAGTGTTTGGGAGGTGAGCACTAGTAAGGAAAGAGACAGCAGTGACATTACTGTTCATTTGAGGTTGAGCAGAAGGCCACAACTGGCTTGCAGGGACTCACAAGGATCGTGTTCCCAGTTGCTCTTATTTTAATGCACAGACTGCTGTGTGCCCACCTATGATACTTTTAATTATGAACATTTTAGTTTTAACTACAAAAATTCTTATTAGGAAACATAAAACAGTATTTGATCTATAAGGTACAGCCCATCCATTAAAATTAACATCCTTATTGACTGTGGCCAAAAAAGACTGGCATAGCAGAAGCAGTCCACTGAGTGCAGCAATGAGGTGTACGTCCATATCAAATCAAAAACAATAATGAAACAAAAATAGGGTCATCCGCCTTTTATTTTACCCTGCACTGGCAATCTTAAAATAATATTCCTCCATCTTTTGACCGGCTGTTCTACCAGAACCCTCCTCCCCAACCTCATTTCTCTGCCTTTGTGAGCTACTACTGCTACTACTGGAAAATTTAATTGTTTAAATTTAACATGAGTCAACTTTTACCAAATGAAACATCTTAGTATTTCAAGTCACACTGTAGACTGTAAGTGTAAAAGATTCAGTGAGGCCATACCACTATAATTTTCAAAATCTGAGAAAGTGATCCTTAATTAAGATATAACATTGTTTCCTTTGAACAAAAATTGTGTTTTCTACAGCAAAGAAGCTCATGGAACACAGATTATCAAAAGTGGTCTGCAGCCCGTGCTCAGCCAGCATCTTCTGATACACAGTTTAAATATGGTGACTATCATTTTACTGAAGAAAACAGAAAACATAGCACACTTTTTATTTCATCCTTGTGACTCTAAGAATGAGGACTGATGGACAAAATGGCAAACAGCACGAGGACCCTGCGGAGGGTTAGCTGTACCTCTGCGAGGTCCGCAAAGAGCGCTTGGCTTGTGTTCCGCCTCAGTGTGTCCCAATAGCTTCTGGAGACAAGTTCCTCAGCATCTGTTTTAAGGACCTAGAGAAGTTTTAAGAAACACAACTGAAATCTAGAGGATGGCCATAAAGAGTGACAATTTAGACACTTTACATCTCTTTTAACCAAGCTTAAAAGAAAACACATTAGCATATCTTTTTGTTTCCTGCTGCACACAACAGTATTGTGTTACACAGCTGGGAAACCTCTTGCTTTCAAAGGTGTAATGGTATATAACTGCTATTTCTAAGCACAATGTGGCTTTGTTAAAAAGCACTGAAGTCTCCCACCTTTTCCTCTGCCCTTCGACTTAGGCATAACTTCTAAGAAAGTGTGAAGCAAAATTTTGTTCACATTTTGCATGAAGTACATTCATATGAAAATTTTCATAAATGTATAGCAGCCTATTAAAACCATAATTTAGAAATACATTATTTCTGGCTATCATACATCTTGTTAATGCACTGAAATCAAAATAACCTTATGCATGTATTAGAGGAACAGTTTAAATTGATTTAGAGCTTATAAAAAGAACAACACCTGTTTAAGTCAAATAGCCTGAGGCCACTGGGAGATGTGGCGGGCATCTCCTGCACAAAGCTAAGCCACTCTGTAGCCTGTGACAAGGACAGGGTACCACTTTCCCAGGGTGGTGCACTGATGGAGGCACGGAGATGAAGAGCAGCTCACTCTTTCTATGAAAAGGGTGAGACGCAAGCCTAACCTGAACCTTTATACAAAGCCATCTTCTCCATTTTTAAGTCTGGCATGCTGGTGGATGCCCGTACTCCAAGATACTTTTGGGGCTGAGACAGGAGGATAGCCAATGTGTATCTAGCCTCAGTAATTTAGGTATACTGGGTACAAAGGCCCTGAGTTCAACCCCTGGTACCAAAAAAATCAATAAACTAACAAATAGATGAAAATAAAAGTCTAGCGCCATTAATAAAATTATAGTGCACCTAGGAATTATTAAAAGGTCTAATTTTGTGTGCTAGATATTTTTATTAGTGCAAATTAATTGTACAAAGCAATGAGTTTCATTGTGATGTTTTCATATATGCATAACTTTGATCATATTACCTCTTTTAATTTTAATTAACTATTATTAACTAGAAAACACTGCCCACGACTTAATAAAACCTTAATAATAAAGTAGTACTTCGTAGGAAGGACTCAGATAACAAAGATGTAAATATTACTACAGGTACAAATGTAGCAACAGGACAGTGTCCCTGAAAAGCCTCACCCACTCAGAGGCGGGGCTTGTGAAGGTGACTGGACTATGGGGGCTATAGCTGATGCGCTGGGAGGAGGTGGCGCCTGGTTAGACGGGGATCAATGGGGGCGTGACATGGGGGGGCTGTATCTCCCTCCCCAGTCGGTGTTCCTTCCCAGGTATGTTCCTGGCCACCACGGTGTGAGCAGTTTTTCCTGTGATGCCTCTCTGCTATGCCTTCCTGCTTGGGAACCAGTCAATTATGTACTAAAGATGTGAGTCAAAACAAACTTCTGTTTAAATTGTTGGAATCGGGTTTTGTGTCCTAGGGATGAAAAGTAACTAACACAGAGAATCTACTCATCACTTCTTAAAAAGCTTCAAGCAGATACTACTGAACAGGTAAGATTAGCCAATACAGGTCTAACACAGTACATTTTCTTAAATTCAGGTTTGGAATAACCTCAATAGATACTAACTAAATTTTTACTCTCAGATAAAAGATCATTTACATATTTTGAAAATAGATACATTTTTATAATTATTCCTTAAAAGTTAATACATGATTTTTTAAAAAAGAAGTTTGTTAAACCTACCCAACTAGAAAATAAGGCTTACTATATACCATTACTAGAGAATAATAGGAGGGGCTGGGGATTTAGCTCAGCGGCAAAGTGCCTGCTTGGCAAGAGCAAGGTCGTGCGTTTGATTCCTGGTACTGGAAGAAAAACAAACAAACAAACAAAAAGAGAATAATAGGAATGATTCCTTCTGGGAATCCATGTCTCTTTCCTACCACCAAACAATGGTCAGCCTTACACATACACACATACCATGCTATAAAGATATTTACCACATATAAAAAGATACAGTTGGTTTAACATATATATTTTATGAACACAGGAAAAAAGCAAATATACTAAAGTAGAGCATCTTTGAATGGTGAAGTTTGTATAGCTTTTATTTTCTTCTTTTTGCTCTCTATATCTCAAAATATGTATCTGTCAAGATAATAAATTAAAAAGATGAATCAAATTTTTGAAATATAAAAAAGCCCTGTGTAGAATATAACAAATTAGTAAATTTCTTTTGTAGAAGACTTTCCTATGCATTGCTCTGGCTCCAGAAACTGCGTTAGGATATGACTGAATTGCTGTAACTAGATACACTTGCTTTTGTTTTATCTTAAACAGGAAAATCAAACTAGAATTTAATAAGAAATGCAAAGCAAGCATAAAACCAGGAAATATGCATACAGACTACAGAAAGGCTGCAAAGGAAGTGCCCAAAGGTAACTGAGCATTGTGATGATATGAAAGAGGTAACTCTGGATGCTTTGGTACGTAAATACAGGGCAATTTGTAAAGACTTCTTGAGGTTCTGAGTATCTATGCTCTGAGTGTTAGGCCCTCTTACTACAGGTATCATGTTAAGTATAAATTTTCAAAAAAGAGATAAAAAGACACAAATATAGTTTAGAAGAATTTAAAAATGGATGATACAGGCAAAATGAGTCCTGAATATATTGTCCTCAAGTCAGATATACTTTTTACTTCAGTTCACTTTGTTATTGGTAGAACTCCCTTAAATTTTGCAGTTTTGGTCAGGAGTTCCCTGTGCCTTTTTGGCTAAGTCAAAGCAGGATCCTATTCAAGCCATTCCATGATCTCTATTAGAGGAAGGAAGGAAAGCAGGCAAGCAGGAGAAAAGGAAGAAAGGGAGGGAGGAAAGAAAGAAGAAAAACGGAAGTTAAGAAAAAGACTGATGTAGAGATGATAATACATCACTATGGTAAGCAGAATAATAGCTCTCCAAAGTTCTCCATTTCCCCTACCAAAAGTTAGGGTCTGGGAAATGTTCTATCCAGAGATTAGGTCAACCATGGGAAAAAAACAGCACACAAAAGCAGACAGTAAACTGTCTTCACTATATGATACTTAAGTAGACATACAAATAAAAACAAAACTGTTATCTCTATACTTCGTACCACTATGATAACTATAGACCTAAAAACAGTAATTTGAGGATTATAATTTAAAGTTGTATGGGAATAATTTCCCCAGGTATGTCATTTGTAAAAATTCATTCTTTTTTGTTCTGCCTGCCTATCTGTCTGTCTGTCTATCTATCTATCTATCTATCTATTTTTGAGAAAGGTTTTCCCAAAGTGCTAAATTTCCCAGGCTGGGCTTGAATGCCTGATCCTCCTGCCTCAGCTGAGATTACAGATGTACATCCACCATACTTGGCTCCAGGTGTGTCACAAAGGAAAAAAATTCACAAAAGAAAAACCTGACACAAGCTCACTTTGAAGTAGTGTCTTTAACTGGGTCTGTGAAGAAAGATATTCTTCACAATATCAAATTACTAAACCATGAAACACTGGCTACATAAATGGCAGCCATTAGAAACAATAACAGATCAGACCTCAGACACTGAAATGATTAGATATGGAAGGTAAAATAAGTTTAATAAGTTTAAAGAATATAAAACTGTATTTGAAGGAATTATTCAGGAAAAGAATAAAGATACTGTCTATCATAAAACTTTATTATTTTAAATATACTTATTAAAATTTAAAGAATAGAAATAGAGTAAATACCTTTTAACCTTAAAAATAACATCAGTTAATTAAAAAGAAAGTGGAGAGGAAAAAATAACAGCATATATAATAAAATGACTAAAATTGAAATCAATATGTAACCATAGGTAATACAGATTAATTAAATTTACCAAACTTAAGAGGAATATCACCCAGGATAAAAAGCCAGTACAACTCACAAAATAAACTTTTTAAAAGGACTCACCCAGGAAAAAAGGACAGAAGTTGAAAAAGGTATAATAGACTGGTGTTAATTAAAGGCTAGTCATTAGCACCAACATTCTCATTGTGAATAACTAAAAAAGCAGGACAAAATATGAGGTAGATTCTTCTTTAAGCACCTTAAAGACATTTGCCTTTGGCGCTGTGATGAATTTGGTACTGACAGTGTACAAGTAATGATGAATAAAACTGCCAGTATCAATGAGGCAAAGTCATTTTATCCTTCAGTGACACATACGGTTGAGAAAAAGAGAAGCTCCACTTACAAATGCACTTGCTTGGAACTCTCAGAAGATATCTTTTTATATTAGGTGTGAAGAAATAGGAAGAATTCATAAGACCCTTTTGCTGCATACTGAAGTATCACAGTTGTCTGCAGAAGAAGCATTTGTCTGATGGTTTGTGTTGCAAGCTGAACTAGCCACTTCTTTCATGAAGCATTATATTTACTTGAAAGAACAACTAACAAATTAAGGTTATTCAGACTTTGGTATCTGGCTGACATTTTTTTGGAAAATGAATTATGTGAGCATGTCATTTCAAGGTAAACAGCTTAGAGTATTGGTTGCCAAAATAACATACTGCAACAGTCTGAATGTGAAAATGGCTATGAAAAATTAGTTGTCTTCTATTAAGCCAATCATTAAAGAACTGTAAACAATGTAAAAGAATTCCAATCTTTTCACTACATTTTCAAGAAGTTATTTTTCATAAATTGCTGGTGTTAACACATATTATTTCATATTGTTATTTAAAATAGATTAATATATATTTTAAAATAATTCAATTTCTAATATGGAAAAGAAATAGATGTAACCCATATAAACTAAATCTCTCTAGGATCTTCAATGATTTTCAACATTGTAAAGGGAAAAGACAAAAAATGTCTGAGAGCCACAGCTTACAGCAGTGAAAGAGTGTGAACCAGACCTGCGGTTCACACAAGGAGGGTGAGACTGACTAGACAACTGGGAGTGAGCAAGGCAAAAAGCTTCACACAGTATTTCATGCATATGAAGCACAAAAATGGGCAATAATGAAACTGTTCTGCTTAGGATATATAGTTAGAAGCAAAGCAAAGAAGTGATTCACATAAATATCATGACTGTGGCTATCTTCTGGAGGACCATGAAGGATTATGATTGGGAACATTTATGAAATGGTTTCTTAGGGTACAGTAATATTCTATATTTTGATCTATGTGGTGGTTAAATTTTATAATTCAGTTATCATTATATTTATATGTGCAGTTAATTCCAAACTAAAAAAAAATTTTTAAAATTAGGGAAGGCAAGCTGGGCATGGTGGCACACACCTGTAATCCCAGCACTTAGGAAGCAGAGGTAGGAGGATCACTGTGAGTTCAAGACCAACCTGGGCTACATAGTTAGTTCAAGATCAGCCCAAACTACGTGGTGAGATACTGATTCAAGAACAAAAACAAACCCCCCAAATTAGAGAAGGCTTCATCAGCAATACAGGAAAAAAAAAAATAGAAAAAAAATCAGCAAATAAATAGAAAATAATATAAAATGTTAATTGAGATAAAAGTAGTATATTCTGATATCTAAAATAGTTTTTAAAGTAAAAGGCACTTCTAGAAATCTACGAGTATATAATAAAAGACTCAATTTGCTAAGATATAAATCTATATTCTTATGAATGTAACAATAATGATCCAAAATACATGACAAAAATTTGAGATAATTATGAGTAGAAATTAATTAATCCATCACTGTTATGTATAATGTGGTAGCAAAATCAAGAAGATAAAAATATCAGTAATTACAGAGATTATTTGCCTGGTGTGCTGGTGCACACCTATAATCCCAGCATTCAGGAGGCTGAGTTCAAGGCCAGCCTCTGCTACATAGTGAGTTCACGGTCACCCTGAACTGCATAGTGGGAACTTCTCTCAAAAAACAAGACAAAACAAAACAAAAAATACGACAAAGAAGATTTAAAACATGTAATTAATATACATGGTAATATATGTTACAACACTGTACCCCAAACTGGAGAATATATATTCTTTTAAAAAAAAGATTATTTATGAATACTGACATTGTTTTAGTCCTTAAGACGCACTGCAATACATGGTAAATTGGTATAAAATTGTATGTTTTCTAATTATAATAGAATTAGGGTAATTAATTTTTAAAAAATCACATAGAGCTTGCCAAAGTCAGACACACTTTGGCATCCTTCATTCTTCTGAATTTTCTTATTTTTGCATCACTGTGGGATAACTGAGAGTTGACTATGAGATATATTAAAAGAATCAGGGTTATTTGGAACAGAAAATGTTTTTTCTATACAGAGTAGCAGATATCTTTATGGATACAAGAGAATATGCTCAATATTTCACTATAGGAGGAAATAATCTGGATTTTGGCTGTAAGAGTGTTAACTGTGCTAATTTAACAACTGTAAATATGATTAAATTTTGGAACAGGCTACTATAGAGCAGAGCCCAGAGAATCTCTGTCTGTAAAACAAGATGACCCTGGGATCCAGGTGAACAGCATGGGAAGGCCCAGGGATAGGCTCCTGCCTTCCCTTCTGCAGTGATCCCAGAGAACTGTGCAGGAAGACAGAGACTAGAGGGAAGGTCAACCACATAGTAGGGCCCCCAGCCAGGGTATACAAGATGGACAGGCGGGACTAGCAGTATGAAATTGTCAGAAGCAACAGTAACAATATGAGCCAACAGTGATAAATTACATGAAACAGTGTTGTTCTTGGGAACAAAGACACACAGAATTAGAAGGAGGTGGGTGGGGCTTCCCCTTTTACCTTTTTTTGTTTTTTTCTTTCTTTTTCTTTTCTCTTTTCTTTTTTCTCTCTTTTCTAAATGACTGGGGAGAACTGCAGCCACAGAGATCTAATTCCTTCCCCCACACCCAGAGACGAAGTTCTGATAACCCCTTACTTACTCTCTCATTCTTTCTCTTCTGTAGTTTCCCAAAGCTTGTGCGATCATCCTTTCTCCTACACTTTAGCCTCTACTTTCTTTTTAGTTATCTTCGTTTTATCCACTATATTTCTTAAATTTCCTCACCATCGGGTAAAAACACTCTACTAAAGGGAAACACTTTGCATACAAGCTCCCAATTTATGATTGGTTCTATAATATAATTGTAGATTTTCCTCCTCTAGTTAAAGGTACAAAATAGTTACCCCAGTTTGTTAGTTTCTAAACAGTACTTGATACTATGGTTATTGCTAATTATATTAATTTAGCTAGGATAACATATCTGTTTTAATCACTTCTCACTGTGTAACAATACTGGGAAGTTCTGGGGTAATACCCTCACCACAACCCAGCACCAAAGGACTGGGGACTGAGCCAAACAGACACCAACATCTTACTCTTAACTGATTGGAAAGATAGGATCTTAGGACAGACACAAACCAAGAACCTCCTACATAAAGAAGACATCCCTGAAGAACAAACTACCTAGAGAAGTCTTGATACTAGTGATAAAGCTACCTACTACAAAAACTTACAAGGTTCAACATAGAAAAAAAATAAAAACTTTAGAAATAGAAAATGGCAAGACACAGAAGCAAAATCAAACTTAGACCTCCAGCCCACCCAGAACAAGTCCAGGAGACAAGATAGAGGAAATGGAAGTCACACACCTGACATTTCTGAAATGATAGTATCAAAAATTAAAGAAACAAACCCATGAGGTTATAGAGGAAATCAGATCAGAAATAATTTCTCAGGTAAAAAAAGGCATGCCAACATTTATAAAGGAACTGCTCAGCAAATCTAGAACAGAGATAGATAAAAAAACTAGATGATAGGAAGAGGATGCAAACAATGATCATATAAGAAAAAAAAGAATGCATGAAATATATTCAAACAGATATCTAGGAAATTAAAAATCCCATTGAAAGCTCACAATATCACTTGAAAGAAACTGAAGACAGACATTCAGACCCTGAAGACAGGATCTTGGCTAGCATTCATGAAAGGAAAGATCTCTTGAAAATAACAAAGGGCTAGGAAATAACAATTCAACACCTGCAAGATAACACAAAGAAAAATAATATAAGAAAAATTGGCATCAAAGAAAAAGCAGTAGTTAACACAAATGACATTAGTAAAACTATTTGCAGAAGTAATAGCAGAAAGTTTCCCAAGTGTGGGGAAAAAAATCTGACCTATAGATAAGGGAGGCAATTACAAAAGGGAGGCGCATAGAACTCCTACTAGCCATAATCAAAATAAATCCACATCCAGACACATAATAATCAAGATCCCAGAAATTCAGCACAAGAACAGAATATTAAAAACTATTAGAGAAAAGAAACAGATCACCTACAGAAGGAAGCACATCAGAGTCACAGCAGACTTCTCAGCACAAATCCTCAAGTCAAGAAGAGTTTAGAGTGAAGTATTTCAACTACTGGAAGAAAACAACTTCTAATCCAGATTGAAGTATTCTGCAAAATTATCTTTCAAAATTAATAGAGAAATAAGATACTTCCATAACAAAGAACAACTAAAGAAATTCATGGCCACCAAAACAACACTACAAAGGGTACTAAAAGATGTTCTAGACAGAGACAAAAATGACCACAATTCCAAGAACAATAGAAAGAAACCATAAAGCAGGGCAAGCAATTAAACAGAAGGAAAAAGCAGGGAAGCAAAGGCAGAAAAATATCATGACAAAGATACGCCACTACATATCAGTTGTAACCATCAATGTAAATGGCCTCAATTCACTAACCCAAAGAAACAGTCTGGCAGAATGGATCAAGAAACAAAATCCATCAATATGCTATATACAAGAAACACATTTAACTAAAAAGGAAATCCACAGACTGAAAGTCAAAGGATGGAAAACAATACTCCATGCAACAGGAACCCAGAAAAAAGCAAGGGTAGTTATTCTATTTGCAATGTGAACTTCAAACCAAGAATGATCTAAAGAGATAAAGTCATGACATACTTGTGAGGGGAAAACTTCTTTAAGAGAAGATAATAATCATAAATATATATGCACCAAATATGGGAGCACCCAACTATATAAGGCAAATATTAATAGACATGAAAAATCAAATGAGCAATAATACAATTGTAATGGGGGACCTTAATACTCCACTATCAAAAATAGGTAGATCAATCACACAAAAAATCAGAAAAGAAATATCAGAATTGAACTAAACCTGTGAATGAATGCACTTAGTTGATGTTTACAAAGACTCCTACCCAACATCAGAATACGCATTCTTTACAGCTGCACATGAGACATTCTCTAAAATAGACCATACACTAGCCCACACAACATGCTTAGTATTGAAATTATCCCATGCCTATTATCTGAGCATAGTGCAATGAATTAGAAATTAATGGCAAAAGAAACCACAAAAACTCCATAAACACATGGAAGTTAAATAACACACTCTGGAATACTAATGGGTCACAGATGAAGTTAAAGAAAAAATTAAACAATAATTACAATTAAATGCAAATGGAGATACAACTTACTGGAACCGTGGGACACAATGAAAGCAATCCTAAGAGGAAAATTTATAGTGGTAAATTCCCACAGCAGGAAAACAGATCAAGCAAAAATAAACCTAATGTTGCACCTCAAGCTTCTAGAAAAGAAGAGTAAGTCAAGCCCAAAGCCCATAAAAGGGAAGAAATTATAAAGATCAGAGCAGAAATTAATGCAATGGAGACTTAGAAAACAATACAAAGGATTAATGAATCAAAGAGTTGGTTCTTTAAAAGGATAAGTAAAACTGATAAATCCTTAGCAAGTCTTATGAAAAAAGGAAAGAAAAGACTAAAATTCATGCAGTGAGGAATGAAAAGGGTGAAGTCACCACAGATCCTGTGGAAATTCAGAAGGTCAACAATACCTACTTTGAAAATCTTTACTCTCATAGGATGGAAAACATAGAACAAATGGACAGATATGTAGATAAGTATGAACTACCAAAGCTGAATCAAGAAGATATAAAAATCTAAATAACCGAGCATCAGTTAATAAGATTGAAAATGTAATTAAAAACTTACCAACAAAGAAAAGCCCAGGTCCTGATGGATTTACTGCTGAGTTCTACAAGAAATTTAGAAATTTAATACCAATACTCCTCAAACTCTTTAATGAAATTGAAAGGGAAGCAATACTCCCTAATTCATTCCTGGAGGCAAGTATTACCCTCATACCAAAACCAGAAAAACATTCAATCAAAAAAGAGAGCTACAGGCCAATCTCCCTAATGAACATAGATCCAAAAATCCTTAATAATACTAGCAAACAAATGCAGCAAATGATCAAGAAGATTATACATCATGACCAAGTGGGACTCATCCCACAAATGAAGGGATGGTTCAACATATGCAAATCTTGGTT
>NW_004955463.1:445678-483930 GCF_000276665.1 Chinchilla lanigera
AAAAACTCCACCAAAAGATTTCTACATTTAATAACCCATAGCATAACTGGATACAAAGTCAACACTCAAAAATCAATAGCATTCCTGTACACAAACAAGAAACTCACTGAGAAAGAAAATACAGAATCAACACCCTTTACAACAGCACCCAAAAAACTTAGGAATCAATCCAAGAAAGGAAGTAAAGGATCTATGTATTGAAAATCACAGTACTCCGAAAAAAGGAAATCAAAGAGGATGTTAGAAAATGGAAAGATATTCTTTGCTCATGGATAGGAAGAACCAACATAGTGAAAATGGCCATACTCCCAGAATTGTTATAAAGATTTAATGCAATCCCTATCAAAATACCACCTGAACATCTCACAGAATTAGAGAAAGCATTACTAAAATTCATCTGGAACCAGAGGAGACCTAGAATGGCAAAGGTTATCCTGGGCAGTGAAGTCAAGGCAGGAAGCATTACAATCTGTGACTTGAAATTATACTACAAAGCTATTATAATAAAAGCAGCATGGTACTGGAAAAAAAAAAACACAGACCTGAGAATCAGTGGAAGAGATTAGAAAACGCAGATACAACTACAAACACATTAAGCTACCGAATCTTTGACAAAGGGAGAAAACATGTTCACTGGAAGAAAGCCTATTTAATAAATGTTACTGGAAAAACTGGCTCTGTACATGCTGAAGACTAAAACTAGACCCATGTCTGTCACTATGCAGTAAACTAAAGTCAAAATGTATCAAGGATATAATATAAAAACAGAAACACTAAATACACTGAAGAGAAAATAGGTAGAAATCTTGAAGACATAGGTTGACAGCTCATGAACAAAACCCAGACTGCATGAGAAATATTTCAAAGCATGAACAACTGGGATCTTATCTTATTAAAATGGTTTTGTACATCAAAAGAAATCACCAACAAAATGAAAATGCAACCCACATAGTGGGAAAAAATTTCAGCCAATTGCCCCTCAAAGGACTTCTACCTAGAACATATAAAAAATTGAAAAAATTAACCTTCCCAAATTCAAAGACCCAATCCAAAAGTGTGCATCTGAGATGAATACACACTTCTCAGATGAAGAAATACAAATGGCAAATAAATATATGAAAAAAGGTTCAACATCACTGGTCAACATCACCAAGAAATACAAATTAAAACAACACTGAGATTCCATCTCACCCCAGAAAGAATGACTTCCATCAATAAATTAACCAAAAACAGATGCTCGAGGGGCTGTGGGGAAAAAGGAACCCTTCTCCACTGCTGGTGGGAGTGTAGACTGGTACAATCACTGTGGAAATCAGTGTGGAAATTTCTCAAAAAACTAGCTCTTTCCCTTCTGGGTCTCTTCCAGAAGAATTAAAAACATTTTACTATAGCGATATATGTGCACCCATGTTTATAGCAGCACAATTTGTAATAGCTAAATCATGGAAACAAGCCAAATGCCCATCAACTCTGGAATGGATTAAAAAGATGTGTTATTTTTATACAATGAAGTACTACTCAGCCATAAAGAAAGATAAAGTCGAGAGTTTATATGTGAATAGATGCAATGTAAGACCACACTCATAAGTGAAATAAATCAGACACATGTGAAAATATTGGATTGTCTTCCTTGAGTGAGAATTTGAAAGTGCAAATAATATCTAAAATGTGCAATAAATATTGTGAAAGGGGAAGAAATTGTTCAAAGGAAAAAGGAACTAGGATGGGTGAAAGGGGACAGGACCATAGGGCAAAGGGAAAATATGCAAGTCAGTTGTACTTTTAATGTCTCTTCATTCACTGGAAAGGAAGGTTTGTGTTAACATCAACTGAAGAAATTTTTATGCCCATATCTTGTACCCTGAGCACCTACTTTGAAGATAACAACATGGAATGTATTAACTGTTGCTATTCCATTATTTTGTTGAAATTTTGTTTCATCTTTTTTCTATGCAACAAAAAAAACCCCAACAAACAAGATGACTACATTTTTTTCCTGAAGAAACTTTGTCCTAAAGCTAGAAAGTAGTTATTTTAAATCTCTTTTGATTATATTCGGTCCAATTATATAATCACTTAAGTTAATCTGTAACTCTGGAAACTTGCAGTTAATAACACTATAACATGATATTTTTATAATATATCAATGGCTTATGTATTTTTTTTCGGGGGGTGGGGGTGGTGGTGTACCAGGAATCAAACTCAGGCCCTTGTGCTTTCCAGGCAGGTACTTGTATCACTCGCCCTATCAATGGTATTTTATATATACTGATAGGTTTGAATTTTTAAAAATTTTTAAACAAAATTTTTTGTTAGCTTGTAGCTTCTGAAAGTATTCCTTTTTGAATAAAAATGTTTTTATTATAGGAAGAAAGTTTATAAAAACCAACTAAACTCCTAAAGGAGTTTAAAAATCACTTAATTCATTTAGGTCTATGGATAAAAATGCTGTCAAGTTATATGCTTTAATATGTGCATTTTTAACAGAGAAAAAAATCTGTCTTCAGTGAAATTATAAAAAGCAAAATGTTACTTGATAAAATGTAAAATCATAAGTATATTTTCCTATGAACAAGCATAATATAAATGAAATACTAGGCAACTAAGTTGGCTTCTCAGTGTGATTCTCTTAATGGCTGAGTGACTACAATTTGTATAATAGTGTATAGAATTTGTGTAATGGAGCTATATTAGAGTTTGTTTCCCTTTAGCAGTGGTATTACTGAAATTTTTAAAAAACACATAATCATCCTCTATGAAAATTATTTATGAGATTAAAGAAAAAAGGAAAACTGTCATAGTTAAAATCTTCAGGGTCCCTAAGGTGGAATCTCTAGTTTGAGGGATCCTTTAAAATGGCTGAATAATCTGGGAAGTTAAGTGAACTGTGCATGTTTATATTTATAAAGGGCTATAGTCTACTCTGAGTTACTTTAAGATGTGTTAAGGACAAGCTCTGACTTGCTGAAGAGAAATGAAACATGAAAGATCAGTTCATTTATAGGAATTCCCAAATTTTTCAAGACAGGGAGAATCTGAAAAGCATAGTTTTCTTTGAGAAATGACACAATACTCTGCTATATTATACCTACCAAATAGCATCTTATACAAATATGTTTTTTTTTTATAGAGGCAGGTAACAGGGTTTTAAAAATTTGTGAGAAAAACTGAAAACTAATATTGACTACTAATATACTTTATTAGACCTCAAGACTACATATCAGATAAACAGATCTACATTTTAAATACCTGTGCTCAGCAGGAGCATAGCCTATCTCCTGCTCTATTATTTATTACAGAACTCCTCAAATACTGCTGACAAATCAAAATCTTTAATTATTCTACCAGTTTTTCATTGTGTGTCTTCACTCCTTTTACTTTATTATTATTGCTGTTATTTTTTTTTTTTTTTCAAGGCAGGGTCTTGCTGAGTATTGCAGGCTGGCCATGAACTCACTATGTAGCCCAGGCTGGCCTTGAACTCATGACGATCCTCCTGCCTTGGCCTCCTAAGTGCTGGGACTACAGGCATGCACCACTACACCTGGCTTCCTTTCCTTTATTATAAGTAAAGGATATACAGTTAATAAAGATATACAATTGTTCTGTATATTTTAGTCTCATAAATTTAGGAAGATATCAAATTTTGAATTGATTGTACCATACTGTAATAAATTCCAAAATATTTTGAATAATAGAACTTTATAAAGAAAAATAACATTGTCAAATATAACAGGTATGGGATAAATACATAAAGAACATTTAAAGTATTGTACATACACTATTAGTAGGAGAATGGTATCCATAAAGTTGAAGACGCTGACATAGAGCACAAAGGGCCAAATGAAGTTTCACATTTCAGAATGAACCCAAGTACAGGAAAAGAAAAAAGAAAAGACGACAAAATAATCAATTAGGAAGGGCAAATCATTATGCTACATTCTTCATAGAGCACATACAAGTGGGATAAATGTTAAAGATGAGTAGCAAAGTTTTTTAAATTCATGTAATTAGACAGATGAATTTGTGCTCATTTTAACCATTTCATTGCAACCTTCTGATAGCGCTACTGCTTTGAGTAAAACATGTTTTCTTAAATATGCAGCTTTATTTAGACAGGTTTCAGTAATTCTGCATGCGATGGGGAAACTCCAGATACAGCAGCATGAGTGTGGAAATAATATGAAACACCTGCTCTGGAGGCCTGTTCTGCTATTACCACTGCTATGACACTGGACAAGCTAGCCTCTGATTGTTTTCTAATTTGCAAAACAGATGTAACACTTACCTGGAAAAACCATAATGAGGACTAAACGGAGTAACATTTATTATGGACACAATTCAGTGCCTAGCACATAAGTGCCCCAAGAAATGTTACATTTACTTTACTCCTTCTGAAGCATAGCTTTGTTTTGATATGCAAGCATTTCTAAATTTAGTCTGGATTAGTTTTGATTTGGGTATAGTAAAGTATCTATGTGGTGCCATTACATTTTACTATTAGCTAACCTTTTTGAATGTTCATTATATTTTGCATACTGTTTAGTGGCTGTGTGTTAGTTAATTTAGCCCCCATAAAAATTGCATGTAATCGTTACTCCTGTTACTCCAATTGTACAAATGAAAAACCTAAGGCACAGAGGAGTTAATGATGTCGTTCAAAATTACAAAGGTAACTAGAGTGGCAGGGCTGATATTCAAACCCCTCAAATATGGCTTCTAAGCCTGTTATGCTGTGTCTTTGATGCAATCCATATATTTTTATAATAAGCTAAGTTATACTTGCTTTAAAATTTAACCAAAACATTTTAAGAAGCTATCAATCATATTGTCATTTCTAGCACTTTGACAATGTCACTTTCCATTCTATACAATTCCTGATAGCTAAAATATTATAAAATAATATTTTAGTTTACATTTGCATTGTTTATAATGTGACTATCAAGTTAAAACTAATTATCATTATTAAACACAGTAATGAGAGCTGTATTGTTGAGTGCTATCAATCAGAGATGAGTTACAGATTTATTCTGAAGTGTTTTAAGAATAGTTCTAACAGCCAATTTATGTGAGATTTCAGGAGCAATACTTGAATTATGGTATAGGATAAAGTCCTCTGAGGTACCTGTGGAGATCCATGACTTTAAAAGCCATTTCTCTACACATATGCAAGTTCTATATTATTTTCTCTGTTCTTTAAAATTAAGTTTCCTTTCTTATATATTTGCTAGGGGATGCTTCACGGACCGATACACATATAACACAACACAAGATAGGGTATGGTCGTGTAATTTAGATTCAGATAGAAATCCTCTAGTTAATTCAAGTTAGTGGGATTATACATCACAATTATAAAATATTTACATTAAATTTCTTTCACATTGGCTACAATGAAGTTAAGAACAGAGTTCATGCTGACACTGTAGTTTTTCCTAGTGTGCATTGGCTATCGTTTTTCTCCTAGCTTTTTCCCTTTTTTACTTGACATAGTACCATCATTGTATTTTTACTAGAAGATATATAAATTCTCTCCAGAAGTACAATAACAAATAACAGTTATATTTCTATCCACTGAAATATTATTTACTAAGGTATATTAGCAGAATCATTAATGTAATTCAACCTCAAGTGATACATCATTAATAACTTGTCTATCAGTTAATTATGGTTACAGGTTACCTATCAAAATTAGAATAACCACTTATTCTTCCAATATATTATGTATAGGAAAAAATATTAAGAAGGTATTTAATTTTCTAGCCTTTTTGCTAATACTCCAAACAGCTGCATTTATAAGCTATTCATATGGTTTATTAATCACAATTTTTAAATTCTAAAATTAAGTAGAGAACTGAATTAAGTAGAGAACTACTAGTGCCCTTTTAAATACTTTGTTAACATTATTATCAACTGTGAGTTTTTTAAAGACACATCTGCAAGCTCTGTCAATACTGTACTGGGGGAGTTTCATCAACTACTGATAATTATATGATCATAAAATAGCCTATAGTGTAGTATGTATTTCATAATCCTGATAACCTGCTTTACTTAAACTAGACATAAACATGTATTTCATAAATATACTGGGACTAAAAATGCATTACATAGATAAGATAATCCATGTTTTAAAAATCTAATAAATAAGAGAATTATTAAAAATGAAGTTGGCTATTTTAATTTTATGTAGGACAGTTTAAACTACCGTGCAGTTAATAATTTGGACATAAAACTAATATTGTTCACATGCTAACAAAACTGACTATTATTTCTGGTATCAGTGTCAGCAGATGAAGAAATATGGTACGGTGGATAAAAGTACAGGTTTTGAAGAGGGTCAGACATGGCTTCAAATATTGACTTGTCATTTAATAGCTACACAACTTTGGATAAGACACTTAACCTTTCCATTTATTAATCTCCTCATCTATCACAATGGACAATAAGAGAAATGCCAGGTAGATGAAATGAGGAAATGCATGCAGAGCATCAAGTATAAAGCCTAACAGTAAGGTTTTAGAACTCATTTGCTGTTTTTAATACATGAATCTGCCTGCTGTTGGTTTTTTGTTTGTGACAAAAAAAAGAAAACTGATAGGAGGATGGGAGCAAATGTTAACTCTATCTTCACAATAAGAGAAAGATATTATGGATCACAGAAGAATCTATATTTCTAAGAATGCAAAACAACATATTATTTCCTTGTATTTGCTTCAACATTCATATTATAATATCAAAATTAAATTTGCTCATATAATTAAATCTTTGCAATTCACCTTTAAATTTTTGCATGCATAATGATCTGTATTAATCTACTACAAGATATACCCTTCGAATCTCACAGATAACAAAAATGTGGATGAAAATGATTTAATGAATGTGATTATGGGTACAGATATTTAATATCAATATTTAACACAAATATTGATATTGACGCATATAAATACTGAAGCAATTTTCTACAGAATTTTAGAATATTTTCAAGAGACACTTCCAATGTTCTAAATTTTAATTTAAATTTAATGTAATTAATTAATGCATCTCATCATGAAGAAAATAATTCGCACCTGGAAAACCCACCTGAAACTACTATAAAGTATTTCTTACCAACATTGCACGCTTTTCTTCATCTCCTTTAGTCTCTCTCTTTTCATTTTTTTTCCTGAATATCTCTTGAAGCTGTAAAGAGATTAATCTAGAAGTTAACTCCAACAAGATTTTCAAGGCACTAATTACCACCCTGCACCAGGTATATTCCCAACACAAAGAAAACAATTTAATCAATTAAGAACTTTTAAACTACATGATATATATTTTTTGTTCAATATTTCTCCCAGGAGAGAGAAGAAACATTTTTACCAATGGTAACCCATAGTTAAGTTAAATATGTTTAATGCTATAGTTTTACCTCATTGCTAATAAAGGCAGACATGCAGTCTGAGGCCCACTCAGAAATGGAGATAAAGCCTATTTGAACTTTGGGATAACACTAAAGAACTCAGTCTGAGTCCAGCTTCTGTCACACATTCATTTTATTATAGTAGACAGGCCATTCAACCCTCACTGGGCTCCAACTTGCTCAGGTACGAAATGAGGACCGACTAGATGCCATCCAGAGTTTCCCCAGTCATGGTGGTGGAGAATAGGCTCTGCAGGTATAAATCCTCAGGCAAGTTCCTTTAATTAAGGTTTGTTTTCTTTATCTGGGACATGGAGATAATTCCTCACCTTAATAAATGTTGTGTGCAATAAATATTAAAAGTACTTAGCACATTTCCTGCTTCACAGGAAGTTCTCATTGTATGTTAATTATTATTAGTAGTGGTATTTTCTTTAAACCCTACAATTTAAAAATGAAAGCCTAATCTCACCTCTTTATCAGTTTCTGGAAAGCTCATTGCTTTTTAAATTTTTTTTATTAGTGCATGTTTGCAGTACATAATGGTTACATTCCTCGTGAAGTATTGGTACATGTACACAACACTCTTTTCATCCATTTCTCCTCCCCTCCCTGAACACTCCCTTCATTTCTTTGTTCTCTTCCCATTTATATAAGATTATCTTATTTTCTATTTTATTTTGTTCTTTATCTCTTAGGTTTCTGACATAAGAGAAACTATGCAATATTTAAACTTGTGTGTCTGCTTTTACTGAATATTATGGTCTCAAGGTGTATCCACTTTGAGATACATTTTGAGATCCATTAATCTTCCCAAGATTAATGTTACTTCTACAAATAACTTAGCCAAATTCCACCTTCTATTTTAGGAGCTATTAGCAAACAAGCAAGCAAATATCACTTACAAGGCAGCAGAACAACACCTGAAAAGATTAGACCACAGCTTGAAAGCAAGGATAGGTTTTTGCAAGAGTGTAGAGTGGAAAAGAATAGGAGGTCAGTGTAAATGATTTTATCTCTCAACTCCACAGACTATATTTCAAAGGACATCTATATAAACAGCTTTTAAAAATGTTGAAAAATTGTTAGTTCTTAATTTTTGAGATAGGCTCTTGCTACATTGTCCAGGGTGGTCTCCAATTTACAATCCTTCCGCCTCATCTCCTGAGTAGCTGGATTTATAGGTGTAGGCCACCAAAGACACCAGGCGACCTGAGCAGCTCTGAAGGGATTAGGTTCTCCAAAACTTCATCTTTATGTCAGCGGGATAGGACTTGGCAATCTTGACACACAATTCTTTTTCAAAATTATTTGGATAAGTAGGCTTTTTCTGAAAGTTTCTAAAATATAGTTGTGTGCTATCAAAGCATAACTATGTTAAATTAAACTTGTCTATGTTGGGATGGTAAGAACGTATGTCCGTGTACTGCAGTGAAAGCGAAAGCCCCAACATTCCCACTATTTATAAAGTTCAGAATGAAGGTTCCAGTTTCAGTGGCTTTGGGCTTAGGGATTTCATCAGGGCAAGGGTTACATGAGGGTCAGTTTAAACTTTTTGATAAATCCCAATAATTAGTCTGTTTGTTTCCTTTTGAAAGGCCAAATGCTAACCTTTGATGAAGATTTTTATTTCTTCCTACCAACGAAAACAATAATTTCATACGTTTCTTCTGTGTTCCACCACTGATGAAAATTTGGAGCTCCTTAAAAGATTTTTTGAGATTTTTAATGGCGGTTACAAAGGAAAAAGAGAAAACAAAATGGCTACAGATGTTGTCCTTCCCTTTTCTTTTAACTAACAGAATACAGACAAAGACAGTTGAACATAAATGTTAAGGGCAGATCTTGTTACTCTAAGGAACACATTAACATTAATTTATAATTTAGAACAAAAAAGGAATTGGCATTTTTGCCACAGAAACAGATATGGGATACAGAGGTAAAAAGAGAAAAAAATTCTGGAAGGGGAAACAAGAAGATAAATGACCAGCTGAAGATGTTGTCAGACAATTCCAAGGCGGGACTAGTAAGACGTGAATACTGAAAGAAAATATCTTAGAACTGTCAAAGACAATGGGAGGGAACAGGGAAGTAAGCCCAAGATAAGAATACTTTACAAGGCAATGCCAGGAAAAGTATGACGGAGACTCAATAGTAACTAAAATATAAGCTAGAGACTGCCTGATATCCATCCAACAGAAAATATACAATACAGTGCAAACTTCCAGATAGTACAAAAACAACCATAATAATCTTTATATACTAAATAGAATTTGTATCTTTGTAATGTAAACATTATTCCAAGTACATGAGTATTTAACTTTTTATTAAATTATGGTGAAAGCATAAATTTTTTACTTTTCTGTATTGTAGTATTCTTAATAACGCAAAACCATAAAATATAAGTGAGAAGTGTTTATTGAAAATGTAGCATACAATGTACATACCACCAAAAACTCCTTTTTATCCACCATCTCATTGCCATCAGTGTCAAACATGTTGAAAGCTATTCTAAAGCCTGCATGTGGCTCTGTCATAAAAAAATAAAAAAGTATTCATGAAATAGAAAAATATATTTTAAAACTATACTAGTTGTAAACATAAGCTGTGTAGGAATACTTTTTTAAACTAAGAAATTCAAAGCAACATGTTACTATTACATATTTAAAAAGCTTTATAGGAAGATACATATTTCTGCTTTATGTATTAGCAGACTTAATAACAGAATCAATAATATACTTTATTTTATTTTTGTCTTAATTTTGTGGAGCTGGGATTGAACTCAGGGCCTGCCACATGCTAGGCAAGCATTCTACCACTGAGCTACACCCACAGCCAAGTAAGATGCTTTAGAAGTCCTTATGTGATCCCACATAGCACTCACAGGAAGAAAATTAATTGTCCTTATAAGAATATCAAAAGCCTATTAATTTGTTAAAAAGGAAAATATCAGCTTATTACACTTGAAGTATTTAAAAAATATGACACAATAAACCAGTTCTTTCATTCTTCAGACAATTATAACTGAAATGACATATAGAAATAAACAGCAAGTCTAAGAAATTACAGACTCGGGTTTAAACTTTTAGACTTCAAAAACATATACAAAATAAAAGAAGTTTGAATATGTATTTCCCAATTCCTCAAAAATATGGAACAAATGATTTTTTGAGAAAAACTTTCACATACTCCAAATTGCTTTACTTTTAAGAACCTTATATATAGCGAGGATCACTCCTTCCTTTTTTTCAATTCTAAAGCATAGAGCAGAAAACCTGGGAATGAGGAAAATGTGGACGTGTCCTTTAAGAGGAACTCACCGCACATACCTTTCTCAAAATATTTGACCTTTCCTTTTGAGATGACAAGCAGTTTTAAAAACAGATCCCCCTAGATACACTGATATTACCTGTTATGAAATGTTGAACCTGAAAAAAAGAGAAGCAGATCCCTACTTTCTTCCCTGGGAATAGCTAGCTTTGAAACTGACAGAAGTCAGTCCTTCATGTCAGCTCGTTTCTTCCATGTATTTTAGAAATCTAACCTTACTTTCATTATTACTCACTTGAGAAATTAATAAAAATTTATACCATTTCTGATGGCCAAGTTTACACTTTAAAAAGATCTTGAAAACATACAAAGAACAGCAGTTCTTATAAACAATGATTTGAAGGGAAAAGAGTAAAAGATAAAGAGAAAACACATACATGCACTGTAGATTGTGTAGCCCACTTCCTCCCAGTGCTCTTTTCACATTTTTCTTAGCTGTACTCTAAACAACATGCCATAATTTTTCCAAACTCTTCAGAGCTTCTACACATGTGCCCTGAACTTCAAAGAAAGCTTCATTGTATCCAAAGGTACTAGTAAGAAAACCCACCTGTCCCCTCTCAACAAGTACCTCTCCTCACCAGCACTATTCTCATTTTTATCTTTCACTTTGAGTATGTATTACTACTAATTTTGCATTCACTGTTGTTCTGGCTAGTAAGACTATTTTTCAATACATGCCTGAGACTCTCCTTGGCACCCACTCTAGTTTTCTTGATGGTATTCACTATGGATTGGATTGTATCATCACTATTTCCAGACTGGAACAACCTCAGGTGGCCCTACAAACTGCACAGTACTTGTTCTTCAGCACTAATGTTTTATTTTCATTTTGAGTCCCAGTAAAAATACACAAAAATAAAGGAATATAATTTTGGAAAATGTGCTCGCTTCTGCAACACTTACACTAATTTTGAAGCACATTTGTGCTTGGAACACATTCTCTTTTCTCCGCCATAAAATCTCCTACCATAGAACTCGATGTAATATCATCCTTTACTAATTAAAGAATAGTATAGTGGTGTAAATTTTCTAATCATGTAAGTACAATGTATTTTAAAACTTGTTTCTAATGACAATTTTATTGATATTCTTATTTCCACATGCTTCCACAAATCCTCACAATTGGAAATTCCAAGGGCAATAGTCTATTCCCTCATTCATTTCATTCTTCCTTCATCAACTATTTTTTGAGAGTATACTATATGTAAGACACTCTCTTTGCTAAGATATGCATAAAATACTTATTTTTGCCACTATGGAGTCTGTACTCCTGGGAAGAGAGACAGACAAGGGCATGTAAGCCAATAATACTTTAACTTAAGTGCTAGGAAGAAAAAGGGTAAAAAAAGATAGAGATGGGAGGAGGAGCTATTTTAGAAAGGTCAAGAAACAATCCTCTAAATCTTCACATCTGACACAAATTTGAACAGCGTTTTTTCTCATGACGATCTCCAGGAAAGCACTGATGGCAGAAAAAGCAGAAACTCTCAATCTGTGAAGTGAGAATTCAAGGAACAGAAAGGCCAGGTGGCTGGAGCAGAGTAAACAGCGCTACAGCATACACTTTCCCCAAACAAAAGCAAAGAAGTATTTCTGAAATGGACACCAGTAACCCTGCATATATTTCACGAGAAGAAAAAAGTAACAAAGTGCTTTCCGGTGTGGATGATGGGTATTCTGATAGACATGCCAATCTTGAGACTCAAGATTCATTCTCTCATTAGTCTGGCAGAGAAATCTTTCTCAAATGAGTGCACAGAAACACTACTTATATGCCCTGACCTTTGGGAGTGTCATGTAGATTAAAAATAAAAATAGGCATATAATATTAAATTTATAAGTATTTTATTACTATACCACACCCAAAATATTTGTTCCTGACTCTTGATAGTGCTATACTTAGCATTTTTCTGTATCATTTAGGTATTATTTTTATAATACAATGAACATATATCTAAAGCTATGTTCAATAGTAAAATAAGCTAAGAAAGATCTGTGTTACAAGATTCAGGTTAAAAAAACCTGCATCAACAAGTAGGTTTAATGAGTATACTCACTTGTTAAAATACATAAAAGAAAAAGATATTCTGTATAAGAAATCACACCTGGAAGAAAAAACAGTACCAATTATGCTATATGAAATATTATTTTATATGTATCAAAGTAAAAACAAACACTATGGATAGTTTATAGTTGTAAAGTAGATGCTAAATATTGTTTTAAATGACACTAAATTAGCAGTATAAAACACCATAAAAGCAGAAAATTAATTTTACTTTCATTGTTCCATATGCTACTGTAGAGCCCCATACAAAATCCTCATTAATGTTCTCAAATATATTGGCAAGGAATCAAAATTAAAATGTTTAGTTATAGTTATACCTTTTCAACTTGTTGCTAGTTTCTTATGCATGAATCTGCATACAATGGTCAGAAATGGTAAATGCTAAAAAAACTTAATTACATATTAACAGTTGAATAAAATATTTAGATATTCTTGCTTAGAAATTTGATTTTGTATTGACTTAGTTTATATTCACCAGTCTTCTGCTGTCAAATTATCATTTATTATTCTGACAAACAATGCTTCTATTAAATGTAATCTTAAGAAGTTTATATATCAATTGAATGGATTATAATATACGTACCCTGAGTTCTCTATAAATCTGTAATTACAAACTTTAAAAGGAAATTTGTTGAAGTAAATAAAAATATACATCCTGTTACTTAAATTCTTGCCTTTGTACTGTAATACCCAAAACTAGAATTAATGGCTTTATTGACACATCCAAGGAGATACAGAGATAATTAAAATTAGGAATAAGTCTATAATACTTATCTAGGTAGCATAATTTGATGTTTGGTAAAAGGGTATAAAAATCCTTAAATAATCATACTGTGAACATTAAATCTCTATTTTATCTGATGTTCTTTGAGGCTACCCTATTTGTTACAGAACAAAGAGAAGAACCACTGTCTGGCACTTTGTCAGAGACATGAAGGGAACTAGCCAGGAAGCTTTGAAAGCATTCTCTTCTTTTGTTTATACTAGAATATTGTGACCTATAGACAGACAGTTCTGGTTGATCGCCATGAATGTTATGGGAGAAAGATTCTGAAATGGTCAATGTATATAAGGATACAATACTTAGATTCCATAGGGATCCCTCAAAAGGAAAAGAAAAGCATAAATGCAAAAGGACAAAAGGGAAATAGGACTGGAAAATGACCTTGCTGCCTCCACAATCCCATGTCACTGATGTGCTCTAATTCATCTGATAGAATACACAAGAGTTGCAGGTTAGTATAAAGAATTTTAATAACTGCTGTACAATTTTACTTGGTAATTAACTCAAGATTTCCCTCAAGTGAGGGTGGTTACTTAAGAGTGACAGTCTTGATCGTAATTATCATGGTAGACATTTATCTGTAGGACTACATGCTTGAAGTAGTGGCTTAATCCACAGGGAAGGAGAATAAAGTGAAACTCATGACATAATAACAATGGTAAAAGAAAAGAGAAAATACTGCTGAAGACGAATTTAAAATTCTTAATGCCTTCCAATTACAAAAATGAAAAACTATAAAACTCCAAGTGATTTAAGGTTAGTTAAGATCAAAGAAAAATTTAAATGAATACTAAAATTAAAATGATTACTAAATTAAATGAATACTGAGCTGCATGCAATCTTTAGAAAGAAGGTAAGAGAAACGTGAGCTAGGTTTCTTTTAAAATTCAGTAAAAAATTTTAAGGGAAGGTCTTTAAAAGTATTACATTAATTCCTCTATCATGATACATTACAGCTGGCTGTGATAATTAAATCTATGTGACATGTTTTCATAAGTGTTACATTATCAATTATTTTTAAAACTGCATAACAGTTTCTTTCTGGGTAATGTTTCAAACAAATTTCTTCATTTTAAAATTAACCTTTAATAGTTCTAAAGACTTAGCTTCAAAATTATCCTGCCACTTAACCTCTATTTAAAAGCTAGAAATCTGTATTTCTCTACTTCATTAGCCTACAGGAATCTAAGGGTTCCAATGGGATCACTGGTTGCCTTCATAATTTGATCAGGATGATACAGATGCCAACTATACAGTGGGCCACTGGTGAAGTGTAGCTATTTAAATTTAAATTAATCAATCTTTAAGACAAGTTCCAGGAAAAAGTATCTAAGAATGTCTTAACAGACCTTGGCACAGGTTTTTCAAAGACTGAAAAAGCAAAGTTAGGAAATATCTATGATAAAAGATAAAGTGTCTCTTTAGGATTCTATGTGAACCAGCTGGAAGTAATATGAACTTTTTATTCTACTTTGACAAAATATATGAATTGTAACAATTCCTTTAAGGTATCTATCTTCATGCTAGAGCAAATATATTTTCAAACCAATATTAACTGGTTTACATTGATGAGAAAGAAAAATAACTTTAAATCTTCAGTCTTTGTATATTCTTATATTTGAGAATATAAACAAGAATATACACAGAGGAAACATTCTATTTTAAGATCAAGGATATTTTATTAATACATTTTTCTATAAATAGATGCAAAAAGTACACTGTGAAAGAAAAGTGCAGTAAAAGCCATGTACTAGTCTAAGTGCCAACAAATATATGAATTTATAAATTAGATGCACAGACACTAATAATAGAGTAAGTTGAAACACGTGGATTTGGCAGTAAGTGTTGTCTATAAAAGAGACATGTTTAAATTTTGCTGCCAAAAGATGCACATAAGAAGTTTTTGTATTGATTATATTCATGGATATCTATAATTCCCTACAAATAAAATGGAAGGAGGAAAAATAGTCACTGAAGATCCAGTAGTTTTGAAAAATACTTCTTATGGGTGATTATACTCTATTTCATTATAGTTGAAGAGTTTTTTTTAAAAAACTATAGAAGTTCATATTTTTGTAAAAAATGTGATAGGAATAATATATGTACAAAATAATGTAAAATTGCCTTAATCACACTACTCAAAAATAACATTACTACCCAGAATCATTCATCATTCACATTTTATATTTTTTCAGCACTTTTCTATGGATACACACTTATATAATTTTAGAATAACTTTATATATGGGAAAATATGTATACATGACAGTATAAATAACATAATGTCAATATTAAAATGCATATGCTAACGTTAACTTACCTCTTTCTTTAAGATTTCGAAATAGCTTTGATGAGCCCTTCCAAACTGGCGGTGTTTCTGATAGCATCTGATTCAATTCCTATGCCAGAGGATATCATAATTCTGATTAATAGGTAAACCATTTTCTTATAAGATAGACTTAAAAATTAAATATCCATGCCAAAATTCTCCACTTAAAAGACCTGGAATGTCATTATTTATTCTATTTTATGCCTGCAGTTCATTCAACACAAAAGCCAGTATTTGTCCACAGTGCATATATAAATAAATGATGAAGACACTATATTAAATTAAATCAGAGCTATCTAAAATTTCAAATAAATTCCATAACCAGAAGTCTATACAGTTAAGACAACCAAATTAAAATAAAGCAGCAAGTTCTGCTTTAACTTCTGAGGTCTGTTATAAAGATATAGTTCTATGAAAGCTCTCTTTTTTTTTTTTTTTTTTGGTTTTTCTCCGGTACCAGGAACCAAACTCATGACCTTGCACTTGCCAGGCAGGCGCTTTGCCGCTGAGCTAAATCCCCAGCCCCGAAAGCTCTCTTCTTTATAGCACTCCTGGACTTAGGGGCTTTGAGTAGAGGACAGAAATAAAGGAATATTTCAGGAAGCAATGAAGACTGTTTTAATGTCAACTCAAAGAATGAAGACACTGGGTGAAGCAGGAGAAAGGGGTATTGGACTACTGTAACTAATTTCAATTTTTTTTCTAATTTTAAATTAAATATTCAGCAAAGAACACAGACTTCACCTGCTGCTTATCTTCAGCTTTTTAAAAAATCAAACTATTACACCTAGGAGGAATCTATTTTAATAAAGGATTTAAAGATTTGAATCATCACTTTCTAGCATATCCTCGAGAATTTTTGTAATGCTGGTTTGGTGGTCATGAATTTCTTGAGGTGCTCATTGTTCACATAAAATTTTTAATTTATTGTGCATACTTTGTGAAATAAATGAAAACTGTAATTTGGTTAATCTCCTCAGTACTTGAAGAAAACGTTTCCTGGCACATTGCACATAAAAATGCTCTGTGACATTTATAAACAACTATTTTTTAATTACAAAGCTATGGTAGCAGAAAAATAAGGGAATCCCAAGGATGTCAAAGATGGGAACATTTTGGGGGGATTTATTTTTGCCTTCAAGCCTATTTGTGGATTCTTACATTGATTTCCTTTATGGTACTATATCTGCATTGCAGGTAACAGATGCTACAAGTGAGTTCTGCCTGCTTAGGGTACCAGTGGTAGAGGTAAGGCTTCAGATGTGAATAATGAGAAGCTGGAATGTTTACTGTTTAGATAAAAGTAAAAGTATTTTTATTGGAGTAAAAGATTTTAAAAGGCATTCTGAATACATTTTATATTACTTAATTTATATACTCATTTGTATAAAAATGCATTTCTCCCCATTTCAATGTCTCTAACTGGATTTGTTCTAGCTTAAACTCCTCTAGAGTTTAAGACTGAAAAATCAGTTACCTCTGAGTATCCTCTAACTGATCAGCAATGGATTTACCAAGTACTGCATTTTATTTCTTTAAAAAAATTCTTACTATGTATATTTTGCTGAAAATTGAAAGTGGGTTAAGTATCTGCCTCACTCACAGTCACATAGGTAGTAAATGAGAGAGGTACGGCCTTACTGACTCCAAGCAGATTATTTACCAATAATCTAGTTCTCTGGTTTAGATCACCAAACTGACAGTTTTTAAAATTTTCTGCTGAATTTAAGGACTTAAAATTTATTAAAAGCTTAACATTTCCATTTATGTTGGGAATCTTACTTTTAGTGCTTATCCTGGGTTTTTACAGATAGTAGTGCTTTATACAAATCAATTGGAGTTTTATAGTTTTTCATTTTTGTAATTGGAAGGCATTAAGAATTTAAAATAAATCTTTAGCAGACTCAATTAACTATGTCTAGGTAACAAAACCGTAAGAAAAATTCTGGACACTAAGCTCAGTGGAGCTTTCAGGTTGGCAAACACACCAATGTGCTGGGAGGGTAACACACCCTGATTTCACGTGAGAGGACGCAGAAGCTCTTCACCAGGTGCCTCCCAGACCTAACCCTTTGACTATTTGGCTGGTTTAATTTGTATCTTACATAATAAAATGTAATCATAAGTATAACATTTTCTTGAGTTCTACCAGTCATTCTAGAAAACTATTAAACCTAAAAGGAGTTATAGGAAACTCCCAGATCTGTAGCCAGGAAGGTCCTAAGTGTGCTGGGCTAGAGACCCCTGAATTTGTGGGAAGCATCAGATATGAGAGCAATCTTGCTGGGCACTATACCCTTAAACTGGTAGAGTCCGACAATGCCTTTGGATGATTAATGTTAGAATTATATTGCAGTACTGTAAGTAGGTAACAAATAAATATTTATTAAATTCAGCTTCCTGGAGTTAGAGATGCTTTTTGAAAGATTTATATAATTTTAAGTGAATACAATTTTTAAAAATTTATGTAGTGTACTTATTACATTTACATTACAAGAAAATTAGTAAACACAGAAAACTATTACCCAAGGAGTCCAACTTAAATTTATTGAACATTTTTTTAATCTAACTCTAGCTAGGCACCTGTACAGAGTATTTTGTGATGGCAGATAGTAACTCATTCCCTGTATACTGATTGGTAATTTACTCTTTGTGCTTCCTCTATAATGGGCCTATTTTCCTATCAAATAGTCTTCACTTCCATATGAATGGCTACAAAGTAGTTATCTGTAATAGCTAAAATTCAGTTCTTTCCATTCTTCACAAGATTAGGCATGCACACATTCCATTAGCTCATTAGCTGTCAGAGCAGTGATATCTTTCCTCATCCTGTGGCCTCTAGAAAACTCTACTGTGCACTCCTGAGAGAATGAGAGTAAATTAAAACAAATATCTTCTCAGTAATGATGAAAATGACTGACTTCTTAGATCTTTGAAAAGGTCTCTGCATTTTAAAGAACTGCTAGTTTGTATTATTTTGCAACCTGCTGTTTTACTCAACCTGAATTTTGAAGGTCTAGTCACAGTAATACATATTGCTCTCATATATGTACTCAGTTTTACTCTGTATTACCATATTTACCTTTGGTATGTCTATTCACACTTCAATCCATTTCCCTAATGACTAACATTTATATTGTTTCTAAATCTGTATTATTGCAGTTACTATTTTAGGAAACACGAACAGGATTCCTAGTGTAAATATGCAAACATTTCTCAAGCACACATATACAGAAGTAGGATTTCCAATAAGCATTTTCAATTTTATTGGCAAAAGCCAAAATTCTCTAAAAAGTAAACATACCAATTTATTTTCTCACCTAGTTCCTTATTATCCTTGCTAATTATTGGAATTTTCAGATTCCTGGAAGCTAATAATCTGGAGGCTGTGAAATCATATAATATTACTAGTTTAATGTGTATGTCCCTGGTAACTAGTGATGTTGAGGTCTTTTAAGTGTACTTATGTGCTACCGTAGCTGCATTTGTCCATTTTTTCTTTCTCTTTTCCTTTTTTCAGTAATATAGCCTAGGTCAGTCTTGAACTCACTATACAGCCCAGGCTGGCTCAAACTTTTGATCCTTAGCTTCTAATATGTTGGGATTGCAGGTATGCTGCACCACACTCGTCCATTTGTTGAGCTGATTATTTCTTATGTTTATTTATAGGAGTTCTATACAGTATGGCTGTAAGTCTCTATTCTTAATACTTTGTTTTATAATATGGTGAAGCATACTTTCCCATTCATGATACATCTTTAACGCTACTGACACTCTTTTTGGTGCCAAGATTTTTAACATTTAATTTAGAAAAATATGCCAATAATTTCCATTTTGTTTTGCCTATGTCTCATCTAGAAAACAACCTCTCATTTTTTGCCTTCAGTCTTTTGGAATATTTTTCACAAATGAGAACATAATCATGTGAAACCAGCTTTTGTGTATGGCGGTGGTATTGATGTTTAATTGTATTTGCTTCCACATTGAAAGTCCATTATTCCAAGACTATTATGAAGAGGTCACTTTTTCCTACAGTGATTTACAGATTTTCCATACATGCCAGGATATGTTTCTGTATTATATATATTTTACTATCTTGATCTTTCTAAAAAAATTATCGTAATGACACAATATTATTTTAATTAGAGCTCTATTATTAATCTCAGTGTATAACAAAGCCATTTGTTCTCGTCTCACTGGACTTTTTTCTTTCCTTTTGAAAACTGTTCTAAGTATTTTGGAGCCATTACTCATACAAATGAATTTAAAAAGTTAAATCCTAAATAAATTCTGTTGGAATATTTATTATAGTTGTAATCACTTAGAGATAAATTTGGAGGTCAGTATCATTAAGAGATAGAGTTTCATTCATGAACATGATACTCACCTTAATAAAACTGAAGTTTAATAATGTCTTCCACACTTCTGTTAGGGACACTGTTAAGTACCCTAATAGTTTTTGCTGCTTATATTATTTTGTCTTATACGAGGCTACCACTGGTATTGTTGGTACGGATGCACAATGCCAGTGTACTACTAACTTTGGTTCATTGATCTTATAACCACAGCAATCTCGCTAAAAATTTTTACTGAATTTGACCAAATTTGAAATGTATGTATTTTTACATTTTTCTCTTAATCATATTGTCTGCTACTATTCCAAATCTTAGAACCCCTTTTTAACTTTTTGTCATATAGTATGTCATGGCCTAAACTGTGTCCTCTGCCCCTTCAAATTCAAATTCATGTGTACCTCATAATTTGACTATTTTGGAAAGGGGTCCCTTAGAGAGGTAATTAAGGTTATTATATGAGATCATCAGAATGGACCCTAAGCCAATAGATCAGTATACTTATAAGAAGAGATTATGATACAGATATGCACAGAGGAAGCACTCTGCAAAGGCAAAGGCAGAAGACAGCCATCTGAAAACCAAGAAGAAAGGCCTCATAAGAAACTAACTTGCTGATATCTGCATTTTAGATTTCTACTTCCAAAAGTGTAAGAAAACAAACGTGTGCTATATAAGCCACCTAATCTGTAGTACTTGGTCACGGCCAACTACAAATCTAAGTTAAAGAGCTCTATTATTCTGCTAGATCTTTCATAAAATGCAGTGGAATAGTTGTGATAACTAGTATATTTGCACTATTTCTATTTAAAGAAAATGTCCCTAAAGTTCCACAAGTAAAAATGACACTTGTAATAGGCTCTGAAGAATCCCTTCTGGAAATAGTCAGTTCAAAAACAGGAAATTATCAGTACACAGAAGCCACTTTGAGCCGCTCCCTGATGATGTTTCCCACATCTCCCCTAGAGTAGAATCTGTCTTAAATTTTATGTTAATGATTTTTTAGTTTTCCCACCTATGAATATATCACTAAATAATAAGGTTTTACTTTTCCAGTTTTGGGCTTTATGTAAATGAAATTATATTTTATGTTTTTGTAAACTTTTTTGTTTACCATTATGTTTTATTCAGACTCAGCTACATAAAGCACTGCTACAATGCATGTGTTTTCACTGTTGCATAACACTTACTGTACCAATCTACCAAATTTACTATGCCTACTGTTATGAGGGGTTTTTTGGCCATCATAAACAAACTATGGATATTTTTGTGAACTTCTGCTGCATAAAAAGTGGTTTCTCAAGGTATTGAGAAATACCTTTGGTATGAAACTACTAGGTTACCCAATATATTCAAATTTAATCTTACTAGGTACATGTGCATGCACTGTAGTGGAATTTAAACCCAGGCATGGAACTGTTGGTTTTATTTTATTTTTGATTTATTTTTTTTTTTTTTTGGTTTTTCTCCTGTACCGGGAACCGAACTCACGACCTTGCGCTTGCCAGGCAGGCGCTTTGCCGCTGAGCTAAATCCCCAGCCCCAAACTGTTGGTTTTAGTGTATGTACATCTTCAAGTTTAGTACCAAATTGTTTCCCAGAGAGAACACATGAATTTACATTTGCACATGAGATTTATGATTGATCTTCATCAGTCCTTAAAACTGTCCATCTTTTTATATTTTGATCGTATGTAGGGTAAAAAAAAAGTACCACCATCTAATTTTGTATTACTACATGTTTACAGTACATAATGATTACATTTATCAAGGGGAGATTGTACCTGTCCCTAACACTTGTAAATTCGTTTTTTGTCCTCTTCTACTCTCATCCCTTCCTGCTTCTTCCAACTCTTATTCCCTTTCCCATTTACAAAAGGTCTATTTGCATTTTTTCTTCAATTTTCTTTTAATCCCTTTTCCTTCCTTTCCTCCCTCCTCCTATTTCTTGTTGTGTCTCCAATTTGAATACAATATACTTACTTCTTATAATCTATCTGTTATTTTGCTGTTCATATTTTGGGTTTGTCATGTAAGAGAATAAAGAAAATGTGGCATTTATACACAATGCTACAGTACTACTTTGCCATAAAGAAGGATAAATGCAAAACGTTTGCAGGTAAATGGATGCACCTTGACACCATAATGTTAAATGAAATAAATCAGAGACACAAGTTTAAATAACATGATTTGATTTTAATTGCAAAAATATATATGTAATACACATATTTATATGTATGTACGCATGTGTGTGTGTGTGTGTGTATATATATATATATATATATATGCATGCATATGTATGCCAAGAGCTTTAACTTACCTGTTTGGAAAGTGACTTCCACGTTTTAGCAACTAAAATAAATATAAAATAATTAGATAATAAATATGCCATGTAATGTATATCCATACTTAGTAACCATCTACAACCATAATTCAAAACCAAACTTTCATGTCCTAAAGGTAAATTTCTTAACCTCAAGATTTGAATGTAAGATATGATTTTATGTTAATAGCTTGCTTTTCTGTTTGCTATAAACTGTCTATACTAAGAAATAATCAGTAGAACAGTAAATACTTTTCCATAACTGTATTATCATATTTGGGGCTAAATGACAGGTAGAGGAGATAAAGTGAGAGTGAAACTGTTGTCCTGTTTCTCATTTTTCTTCCCTACAACTGTTAAAGAAGCATCTTGGAATAAGACTGTCTCAGTGGAATATCTGGGTTGACTTCCTTTTTCTGACTCTTCTTTATATCCAAGAAGATCTAGGACATTATGCATCCTAGAATGTTGGGACAAATGTGCAGTCAATACTGCTGTTTCTTTTGTTCAGATTTAAACAATGTAAATATCTAACACCTGCTTAAGAACAGTCTCCAGGTTAGTACCAGTAGATTAACCAGCAACATATCTGTAACATAGCTGCATTAGGAGAACTTATAAATAATATTTTACTACATTTCAACAATGACAATCAATATATTTTTCTACATGGCAATGGAACTATTTCTGTATAAGTACTGCATGCTAACTATGCTACTGGATGGAAACTATTTTGGAATGATTAACATATCAAATTCAAAATCTTAAAAAAGGTACTTTTTTTCTATGCGCCTTTTTTAAAGCAATACAAAACTCATTTTATGATTGAAAAGGAGAAAATTAATTTTTAAAATTTAGTAAATTGATTTTCAGAGATAGATGTCTCTCCTATGTTGTGACATCCTTCACCCAAGATACTTTATATAAACATGTAATCAAGTGATAAAAGTTACAAGTCTATAAATTAGAATTTGGCAGGTAAACAACTGTGCAGACTGAATACATTAATTTCATAATGAATTTCCTTTTAACAATGTAAATAATACTTATGATTATGTTGCTCTTGAAATGTAGCAGTAAGAAATACAGAAAAATAAATGGTACAAAAGTATATGCACATGCTCTTATGCAATGCTCAGAAACTATCAAAAGAGGAAGTTGGACATACTCTTCAGTTTTGTAGGGTTTATGAGATATCCGTGGTAAATTATTCACAAAAGACATATTCATTCTGCCAGAAATGTATGATGTTCAACACTATTAGCTTTTAAAAAATAAAGAGTAAAGAGCCATTAAGAAAGTTCTTCAAAGGATTTTCAGACTATAAATTCTTTATTTCATATGAAGTCACCACATATATAAATATAACTGAAGTGGAGAGGGAGACTTTAATTCTACTTGAAATATTTTATTTCTTAAGCTGTAGATTTATGTTCATTATATTTTTACTACTATTTTATTTCTGAAATTTTCAAAAAGATATATTTTTTAATCTAAATTAATTCTTGACATTATATGAAAATAATTACTAATTTTGGTTCTACAAAGGAAATTCATCTTTTAGATGCTATTAAATGTGATAAAACAAATTTTCTAGTCTTCAAAAACAGTAATAATCAACTACCATAATATTTATACACTGCATCATTCTTCCTGTTGAATGTCATTATAATACTATATCAAAGATTCTTTAAATCATGCTTATAAGTTCACGTGATGATGATGATGATGACTACAGACACCAACATTCATTAAATGCTCACTGCGTTTAAACAGTTTATTCATGGATTCTCAAAGAATCTGCATGCAGCTATTACTATTTTTATATTAATAGTATTGACTAATAAATACATACTTAAAATCTACATTGGACTATCAATTCAAGGAACTATAAATCTTACCACAGCCTTCACATTACTTTTAAAAAGATCTTTACTTAATTTCTAGCCTTTTCTATCACTATTGCCCTAATAGTCTCAAAGTGCATGCTGTGAATATACCAATATTCTCTTGACTTTGTGTTCTTTCTGTCACAGTTCACTCCACTTTAGAGACTATCCTCATATTCTCCAGTCAAAGTAATTTTTTAAAATGTGTATCAATGGCTTAAAATCCTGCATAACCAAGCCTCTATCTCAAATTCCACTGGTCCTAAATGTTCTTTTTGTTTAGCAGTCAAATAGTATCTCAAAAGAGTCCTTAATATTCACTGTTTTCTTCATCTTCTACTCATCCCTACAATACAGTCTTTGCCTAATTCACTGCACTGAAATAACAATTTCAAATATCATCAATAACTTTCATATTACTTCATTTTTCTATCCTCATCTCACTTGACTTCTTAGCATTCCACTCGACCTTTCTGGCCATTCTCCTTGACTTCCCTGACTCTATACTCTTCTGATTTTCTTCTCATAGCTCTGGACACTCTTCTGTCTCCTTTTAAGGCTTGCCCTTATCAACCTTTGTATGTTCATCTTTTAAAGTGTAGGTGTTCCTCCAGGTTAGTCCTTGATCATCTATATTCTCATTCTCATACTACACTGTTTCCTTAGGCAATTCCATCCATTCACGTTTCATTATCATCATATACAGATGAATATTCTCCCTTGATTTCCAGAGGAAATAACCCAAGACATTAATATTAATTAATTGAAATAGTACCTCAAAAAGTAGACTGCAAATAGGCCAACTTGCCAAATTATTGAGAATTTATTTTAAGGTTTGGTTTTGCTATATCCTTGCCTCTGGAGAAAAATGGCTATAATTGTTTCAAGCTAGTTTAAAGTATTTATGTGACAGTTACAAGGAAATCAAACAACTGATTAGGCAGTATACTGATTTTTGGTGATATGTTTTTCAGTGAAATCAAATCCAATTGTCCGGTCTTTTATACATCTCAAATGCACTATGTCTAAAACTGAAATAGCGATTTTCTCCTCAAACCTCATTCCAACTGTCATCCGTCCAGGTAAGCCAGCTAGAAACTCTTAGCACTCCTTGTTCTTTCACCACCACCTTGGAGGCTTTCAAGACCTCATTAACAGGGGAGTTGTGATACAGCATCAAGGAAGAATACACAATTACCAGAAAAGGCTATTAAAATATTCTTCCCTTTCCTACTATCCTTATATTCATACATTTCAAGAAAAAGAATATATTATATAATATAAAATACAAAAGCATAATGAGAATCCAACTGTCTTTTATTAAGTTAGATATTAAAAGATTTACTAGACTGTGCCTAATGTCAAAGAGTTTGAGAGCCACTGTTCTGACACACGGAAAAGTGAGAAACAATTATCCTATATTTACCAGTGTAGGAGCTAGACAAATACAGAAGAGATATAAGTAGAAATCCTGACCAAGGCTAATTTTAAAGCCAGTCCTCTGAATTACTCTGTTTAGACTGGGTATAAAAACTAACAGGCAACATATAAATTTCTTAGAAAGAACATAAAAATTAAGATAGTGCTGAAGGTTGGTATATGTTAAAATAGGTGCAACTGAAAATTTCTGAAGAGAAGAGAGATGAGGAAAGGTTTATAAGAAATACTAGTCTGGTAACATTGTATAGCACATGGCTTTTCTGAAATACAGTACTTTGTTAGTTATTCTAGAAACTGTACTCTGCTCCATACTTTTACAAAGTAGAAGAATGGAGTTTGGAAAAATTATTGAGACAATTAAAATGTATACTTACATTTGGGCTCATCTGTTGTAACAGCCAAAATAAAATCATACGGAGTCATGAATAACTGCCCTTCACATTCTACAGAGGCAAATAAACGAAACCGCCTCTCCCGAGATGTCGCATAGAGGTCTAAGTCTTCAGTATCTGTTCTTCCAACGGCAACCTAAGATAAGACGACAAATAAATTTGGATGTGCGAAACAATGCTCCCTTCTAGAAGATAAATGCTTTTAGCTACATTAAAAGTAAATTAACCAGCTAACTGAAAAAGTGTAAAATAAAAAATATTCTGTCTTCTGGATACCCTTAATCATTTTATAAAAAGAAACTGTTCACAGGATAAAATGAATTGTTTAAAACATCCTACCATGAATGTCATTAAAAGTTTCAAGATTTTTACACTAGTACTTAAGAGGATTTGTGATTTTTTTTAAGGAGTTTTCTTGAGTTTTAGCTGTAGAAAACATTAAATTACAAAGTCTGTACTATCTTTATGCAGAACACCTACATTTGCTGAATATTTATTATGCACTGTATGTTAGCTTATGTATTTGATTAGAAGTCTATCACTAACATCTGAAAAGAAGAAACTTAAAAGCCAAATAAGTTGTTCATGACAGTTACTGAAGACATTATGTAGCAGTAGTGTTTAGAGCTGAAAGTGCTAATTATAATATAGTCAACTACCAATGGCCATTGTGAAATTTGCATCAAGTCAAAATTATTAAAATTGGAAGGTGTATGTGTAGGGGAGGTCTTCTTTTGTTTCAAGATCTTTCCTTGTGGATAATTTCCTACTGTTATTTTCTCTCTAAACAAAATAGAAATATAAATTTATATTAAGTATAAATTTATTTTAATAGCTTCCCTAATTATAAAATAAATATATAATAATTGCATAGAATTTAGAAAATAGGATTTTAAAATATATATTGAAAATAGGATTTTAAAATATAGACTAATAATTTTGTTTTATTTTTGGCTAAAGAAATAGAATTAAACCATACATGCTATTCAGTAACTGTTCTTTTGTACTTCTCAATAATTGATACAAGGCCATTTTTCTGTGTCACTAAATATTCTAGTAGTTAATGTATACATCTGGAAATAGAATTTAAAATTACATATGTGTTTTCTTTTTGTCAAAATATGAGATTATACTCTTTACACACTATTCAATAATATAATCTCTTATGGTTATTAATATATGATGGCCATTTTCCTATTTTACTGTTACAGTAGAAAATTATTCCTAACTTGTATAATACCTCCACCCCCTTTTGGTACCGGGAATCAAACTGAGGACCTTGTGCTTGCCAGGCAGGCACTGTGTCACTGAGCTACATCCCTGGCCCACCCTTTTACTATTATAAAACAATGGCATAATAACTAGGCTTGAAAACATTTAGAAACTTTTGCGAACAGTTCTTTGATATTAATTCCTAAGAATAGAACTGAACACTTAAACAAAACTTTTTTGTACATACTATCAATTTACTTTTAAAGAGTTTATAGTATTTAAATGTCAAAGACAAGGTGGTATTTTAATAACAATTGTTCAAACAGTCCAAATGTATTGGGAAATTCTTTTGGCTCTGTCATGGGCAAGACAAGAGAAACTGAACAATGCAATGATAGCTATGGCCAATAATCCCCCGACCAGTCCTAAGGACCATACATTTATTCCCTCCATATATCTAAGGAGGTTCTCCTTCCTCTCAGAGCAGTGAAACCACAATTTTATTTTTTCTCAGTAGACGATTCCTTGGACCATAAGTGACCCAAATGAACCATGACTTATCTTCAGTGAATTTCAGAGGTGACCACTAATCAAGAAGCACCCACTGTTTTTGTACTACAATTTAAAGCTATGTCTCAGTCTAACATTCTGAACCACAATTGTTTGTTTATAATGTCTATATTTGCTATGACCTACTATGCACTTGATCTGTAACTTCTGCCTCTACACGACACTGCCATTATTTGTACTAAGGTGCCTGTGTTTTCTAATCAAACTTTGCTTCCTTAAGCACAGTCAATTCTTTGCTACAGCATACCAAACCTGTTTAACTACTGCAACTGGGAATTTGGCACACTTTGTGTGAGCTAACACTAACTCCTCCTCCTCCTTTACTTCTGGGAACAATCAATTAAAAACAGTTATAGTTCCTGCTCTAATTCCTCACATACACCTACTGCCACTACCCTTGTTCAAGCACTCATTATTATTTTCCTGCCATAATGTCCTGAAACTTTTTGCCTCTGGTCCATTCTACATTGAAGTGAGATAAAACAAGAACTGCAGAAAACCTGCATCCTCTAAGAAGAAATGTCACCACACAGGAAGTTTTCCATTAAAACTCCATTGTATGAATTCTGCAGCAACATTCAACAGCTTTTATAAGAGCACTAGGTGATGCTCAAAGTTTACCATTTAGCATCAGCAGGTTCTGACATATCTAGAGAACATATAAAAAATTAAAAAAAATCAGGACCCTAAAATTCAAAGACCCAAACCAAAAATGGGCATCTGAAATGAATATACACTTCTCAGATGAAGAAACACAAATAGCAAATAAATACATGAGAAAATGTTCAACATCATTCGTCATCCAAGAAATGCAAATTAAAACAACACTGAGATTCCATCTAACCCCAGAAAGAATGGCTATCATCAAGAAATCAATAACAAATGTTGGACGGGCTGTGGGGAGAAAAGGAACCCTTCTCCACTGTTGTGGTGAGTGTAGACTGGTGCAACCACTGTGGAAATCAATCTAGAGATTTCTCAGTAAACTAGGATTAGAGATCCCATTCAACCCAGCTATTCTCGCCTAGTATTTTTCCAGAAGAACTGAAAACGTCATACCACAGTGATATGTGTGCACCCATGTTTATAGCAGCACAATTTGTAATAGCTAAATCTTGGAAACAACCCAAATGTCCATCAACTGAGGAATGGACAAAAAACCTGTGGTATTTTTATACCACTGAGTATTACTCAGCTATAAAGAAAGATAAATGAGAGGCTTTTATAGGTAAACAGATGCAACTAGAGACCATATTCATAAGTGAAATAAATCAGACCCACAGTATAAGCATCTTATTGTCTCCCTAATGTAAAACCTGAAAGAGTAAATAAAATCTGAAAGGTACAATAGATATTGTGAAAGGGAAAGAAACTGCTCCAGTAGGAAAGAACAACTGGGATGAGGGAAAAGAGAAAAAAAAGAAGGGAAAAATATGTATATATACACACAAGATAGCTAATGTAATTGTACTACAAATTTCTATTGTTTTATTGAAAGGAACAGTTAATGTGTAATTGTTTGATCAATCTTACATGTGTATATCTGGTTATCTGAGTAACCACTTTGAAGATAACAATATGTAATATAACAACCATTGTTAATTTCCTATCACCTAGTTTTGAAATTCTGTATCATTTTTATTGTCTTTATGTTGTTTTATGTCTTTTTGTTATTTTGTTTTTGTTCTTTTCTCTTCAAAAGAAAAAAAATGTATGCATATACAAGAGTAGCTGGGATAAGTGTATTGCTGATGTTTACTGGTTTATTAAAAGGAACAGTTAAAGCTTAAATTTTTTTTCTTGGCCAATTTTGCATGCTTATATCTGGTAATAAGAACAACTGATTTGAAGACAACAATATGCAATATAACAACCACTGTTGAATTCCTACCATCTTGTTTAATGAAGCTCTGCATCATTTCTAATTTTTTAATTAGTTTTTATTCTCTTTGATCAATCTTGCATTCTTACATCTGGTAATCTGAGGAACTTCACTGAAGATAAAAATATGTAATATAACAACCATTGTTAATTCCTATCATCTTGTTTTGAAATACTGTACCCTTTTTATTGTTTTTGTGTTGTTTTGTTTTTGTCTTCATTGTTGTTATTTTGTTGGTTTTTTTCTCTAGAAAAAAATCTCTAGAATAGAGATTTAAAAATTTTTAAATCTCTATTCTCTTCTGCTAAACTCTTTGTCTCTTTCTACTCAATACCATACTGTTTTTAATACTACATCCTTAGAGTATGTTTTGACATTAATTAGGTAAAACAAGACTTTCACTGTCAATCTTTTAGAAAATACTTGTGATTACTGATATACAATTTTGTCTTCCAGATTAAAATGGGAACAATACGGCAAATTATACTTTACAACCCTACTGGTATTTTCTTTGAGAAGACACTGAATTTTAGTTTAATTCGGGGAGTCAAGATAGTCTCACAATATTGATTTTTCTAACCTGGGAACAGTGATGTCTATTTATTCAAATATTCCAATTATGTCTTTCAGAAAAGTTTTATAGTTTTCTTTATATATATTTTAGAACATTTTCAGTAGACTTACTCCCATAAATATTATAGTTTCTCTGTAATATGAATTGGAAATGAGACCTTCTGTTTCTATTATAATTTCAATTTGTTATTACTGAGTTATGGTAAAGTTGCTGACTTTAGTATATTTGCTTTGTATCCAACTACATTATGAAACTCCTCCATTAATGTTAATGACTTTTTTCTTGGACTTCCTAAGTAGATAATCATAAGTTCTTTCAAAATAGTGACAGAGCTTTTCCTTTCAATATTTATACTTCATTTTTCATTGCTTTAATTAGTAGAGTTCTAGATTTATAAAAATGATGTTGAATAGTATTAGTAATATTAAGCAATTTCTACTTGTTCTATGTTTTGAGGAGAATGTTTCTAATCACTGGAATCAATGTTTGCCATTGGCTTTGAAAATTATCTTCAACTTTATATCAGAGTAAGTGTTTACCTGGTCCCTTCTGTTCACTGAAAATAAATGGTTTTAAAGTTAGAATGGTACTTAGTGATCATTTGGTCCTCTTGTTTCAACCTCACCAAAATAAAACCGTAACTACCAGGGCCCAAACAAAATTTTAAAATGTATTGGCAAGAAGTACAAATAGAAACTGCCAAGCAAAACCTCAAAATGTATTTACAAAACTATTATTTATATTCTCTTTTAACCATATATAGCTTCCAAGATTAGTATTTAATATCAGCTAATGAGCTAATCTTCATTCACTCTTTCAACAGATACTTAGTGTGAGTCTATTAAATATAAATGAAGTGCTATGGAAGAGTAAACAGTTTTAGGGACAAACGAAAAATGTAAGCTTAGTTTAATCATGCTCTGCCTCACTACTTTCAAAACTCCCAAGTCTATATGCTTATTTCTCTGTAGTTTATCAACAGACTATTTCCATATTTCATATTTCACTATTTTCATAGTGAAAGATCTAATATTACAAGATCTAATATTACAAGATGAAGAATTTGTTAACTTTTACTGTGATAAAGTTCTGATCAAGTTAAAGTTCACAGTATAGGAAGCTGATATAGACCATGAAGTTCTGAGGCAGGAAGTTTAACTGCAACTGGTGAGTAGGATGTGACAGCTGGTGGCTAACAAATAAAACATTTTCCTCTGGAGCCAAATAACTGGTACACAAACCTTGTAACATTCCAGTGTTTGAGGTAAAAACAGAAAGATCTCCAATCTGACTGTGACCACACCATCTTTGCTTTAGACAAAAACAGGAAGACCCTTAGCCAGAATAAGTCAATTTTTTCCCCTGAAAACTGACTGAAGGTTAACTGAGACCCTCACTGATAGCTAAAAGAAGTATCAAAGGGGGACTGCATGATGCTAGGTATAAAACAGAGTGCAAAACCAGGTTCCTGTGCTTCAAATTGCTTCATGGCCATGCGCATACATAACGTAATTGCTATAGTCCTTATACAGTGTTAATGCTGTTATAGAGCACAATCTCACACGCCTAAAGCATGGGGCTGCTGTGTGTACGGAACAGACTCCTCGCTCTTTTGTGTTGGGCCGTTTTGTTTATGGGCCAGTTTGCTACTATATTCTGTATGAAGCTAATGAATTCTTTCTCTTTACTATTTCCTGTTGGTCATGTACGAGGAGTTCCATCTTTCACAGGTTAAACAACTCACGAAGTGGGCCAGGGATACAGCTCAGCAGCCTGAGTGCCTGCCTGGTCCTGAATTCAATTCTCAGAACCCCCCCCACCCCCCTAAAAAAAGAACTCATGAAATGACAGACTTTTTGGTGAATCTCTAAGGGGCAGCTGCAGGTCAGTGGACTAAAAAAGTGCCAGAAGGAACTCAGTCTTTAAGAGATAGCTTTGCTTTTGAAATTTGCAAAGGTTAAAAAAGTCCAAACCCTCTAACATTATCTCTGTGAACACTCATAAACAACCATGAATAAATAAAAGTGGGAAATTATGTCAAATCAGATACTATACCTCTTATCAGTCCTATGGCTACAAATATCAGTGATCTTATACCATGTTAATACTCTGGGCTTTAAAAAAATACAGCTGTTACCCTGGAGCACACTGCCACGAAGCTGTGATTAGGTGTGTAACTTTTATTTTCATATCAGTCTCTGGCACCAATTTTATCTCAACTTGGAGGTAAACAAATACTTTCAGAGGCAGAGATTTGAGTGTTGCTTGTCCTGTTCAAGGAGAGGGACTGAGCTCCTGATTTCCCAGTTTTATCCTTGGGTTCTCATCCTTAATTTCCCCGTTTCTCAGTACCTGGGTTCCTTCCTTCAAATTGTGCAGGAGACCTTTACCTGACACTTTAATAGTTTCCCCCTGGAATTGCAAGGCATGCTTTCCTACCCACTTCAATGCTTGACTGTTACTTATAGGGTCTCCTTAATGCTTGTTCTCAGACTCTGTCTGGTATAGAGCTCTGCTAACTATCAACACATTCAGTGATTACTTACTACTACAACTTCATGAAATTAAACTAATATTGGCCAGCCACAGTGGCGCGCACCTGTAATCTCAGCACTTGGGAGGCTGAGGCAGAAAGACTGCTGCATGTTTGAGGCCAGGCTTGGATATAAAGTGAATTCAAGTCCAGCCTGAACTGCATAGTAAAACCCTGTCTCAAAAAGACCAAAAAAGAAATTAAGGTAATATTACCCAAACTCTAGGCCTAACTAGTTGCTAAAAATGAGAATAATTTCTGTGTGCCCAGATGAGCCCTGAGAAGTTTAATGGTGGTCTCTGAGCTGTGGACGATTCCAATAATCTGAAGGTGATCATCAGTATGTTTCCAGATACTGTCTAGGAGATGAATCTTTGTTTTATATCAGACAGAATGTGATTCTTTTGTTCAGCCACTCAAGAAGCCCACCTGCCAGAACAACTTCTGCTGTTGTATAATCTAATGCTCTGGATCAACACTTATTATCCCATTTCTTGTCATAACTTAGTTTAAACTTTGACAACAGCTTCTCTGAGAGTCAATACTGTACTGGGGATAAATGCTAGTTATTTTTCTTTATAAATTCCTATTATATCATTTGTATTCTTTTTTCCCACTTACACTGGGTAACATTTTTTTTACTATCTGTCTCTGTCAATCATGAATTCCCTGAGAAGAGTAGTAAGTCCTGACTTTTATTTTTTCGGTACCAGGAATCAAACTCAGAATCTTGCACTTGCCAGGCAGGCACTGAGCTAAATTTCCAGCCCCGGCCCTGTAAATGCTTCTGTTTACACCTCTAGTTATTAACTTAGTGCCGGGTACGTATGAAAGGATAACGTAATGTTTACTATGTAATGATTATGTACTGAAAGTTAACTGGCCACTAAGTAATAAGCATCTTAAGGGATACTGAGTCTGTGTCAAATAACAACCAGAAGAAAGGCTTGTTTTGGCAAGGACAACCAGAGTTAAGGTTTCTTATTCAAAATTAAACTGAGATAAATTAAAATCTTTTAAACTGAGATAAAAGACCAGGCATGGTGGCACATGCCTGTAATCTCAGCACTCAGGAGGCTGATGCAGGAGGATTTCTGTGAGGTCTGAGTCTAGCCTGGGCTAAAAAGTGAGTTTAAGGTTAGCCTGAACTGCATAGTGAAACCCTGACTCAAAAAGACAAAAGGCAGAAACAAAAACAAAAACAATCCCTCCAAAAAACCCAAAAACAAAAACAAACTGAAATAAAAGACAATCTAAAGCTTTAGTGAGAAAGGTACTACATTTTGAGTATATTTTAAAATTTATTTTTATTTTTAAGTAATTGTAAGTATTTGTTGGGTAGAATGTTACACTTAAATGTATATGATGTGCAATGATCAGACCATGGTAACTGGCATATTTATCACCTGCTATGGTTGATACATTGTGTCAATGTGAGGAGTCTAGAAGCTTAAGTAACTCAGCAGTTCTACATCCTGGGGTGAAAAGAATATGCCCTCACCACTCTAGGAATATTGCTCACTGTGACAACTTGAGAAGCTTAGAAGTTCAACCCAGTGATTCAGAGGGGGCCAGGGTCCTTACTTTGTAAACATCCTGAGTTTGTAGAAGAGGGCACAGAGATGCCTTGGATGTGGACAGATAGCCCATATATAATTATAAGGGAGGAAAAGAGGCTTGCTTACTCCCTCGTGCTCTTGCTGCTTCTGCCAACTTGAACTGTTGCCCCTGTGCCCTGCCACCCTGCCTTGGAGTCAGCTGATTATGGACTGAAACTTCCACACACTAAATAAACCTTTCTTTCCTTAATTTTGGGTGTTGGGTATTTTGTCTCAGCAACAAAAGAAAAGTAACCAAGACATCACCTTAGATATTTATTGCTTGTTTGAAATATTCAAAATCTTCTCAAGCTAATTTGAATTATTCAATTGTTGTCAACCATAATTATCTTACTGTACTATAGAATAAAAGATGTTATTCCTAATATTCAACTACATGCCTATCCCCACTAGCCATCCTTTCTCCATCTCTTCCTCTGCATCAAACTTCCCAGGCTCTAGTAACCACTATTTGATTACTTAAATGAGATCAACTCTTTTAGATAACACATAAGTGAGGTCACATAATATTTATTTTTACGTTTGCAGCTTACTTCGCTTATCATAATGATCTCCAGCTTCATCCATGTTGCTGAAAATGACAAAATTTCATTCTGGATGAAAGAAAGAATTTTTTTTCCTTTATCCACTCATCAGTTGTTGGACACTAGGTTGTTTCTATTTCTTGACTATTCTGAAGAGTGCTGTAAGAGTCAGGGAGTGTGCATGTCTCTTCACCATACTGATTTAATTTCCTTTGGATATATCCAGGAATGGGATTTCTGATTACATGATGGTTCTATTTGTATTTTTTTATTGTATCTCATAGGATTTCTTTTTAAAGTTTTATTTTTATTATTACATGTTTGCAGTAAAGAATGATCACATTTATCATAGGCAGTTGGTATGTGTACATTACACATCTTAATTATTTTTACATCCCTCTCCCTCCTCGCCATCTCTTGGGTTCTCTTACATTTATAATAGATCTATCTCCCTGTGTATTATTATCTATCATTTTGCTCTTTATTTATACTTGGGCTTTTCATATAAGGGAAACCAAGTGATATTTAAGCTTGTGTGTCTGATTTATGTCATTTGTCTCAAAGTACATCCATTTTCCAACAAATGACTTAAATTTACCCTTCTTTGCAGTGGAGTAGTATGCTATTATGTGTAAGTACCACACTTCTTTGTACATTCATTTATTAATGGACCTATAGACTACATCCAAGATTCAGCTATTATGTGTTGTGCTCCTAAAACTGAGTAGGCATGTAGATGCATTATGTCTTTAACTCAGGAAGAGCTAAAGAAGGGGAATAGCTGAGTCAAAGGGAATTTCTATTTTTATTTTTGAGGAATCTTCACACTGATTTCTATACTGGTTGTACTAGTTTACATTCCTACAATGTAGAAGGATATCTGCACCTCCACAACCTTGTCTGTGTTTGTTATTATTTAATTTCTTGATAAGACCATTTTTTGTGGAGTAAAATGGAATCTCAGTGTTGTTTCAATTTGCCTTTCTCTAACTGCCAAATATATAGAACATTTTTCATGTATTTATCAGCCATTTGTACTTCATACAAGTACATTCATTTCAGTTGTCCATTTTTTAAAAATTGGGTCTTTTATTTGGGGGAATCTACTTTTTTGACTTCATATAGTCTAGATATTAGTCCTCTTTCCAAGAAATAATTAGGAACATTTTTTTCCCTTTCTGTATGTTGTCTTTTCACTTTATTGGCTGTTTATTTTGCCATATAGAACCTTTCTGATACAATCCCATTTGTTTAACCTTGATGTCATTTCTTGTGCAACTTGGGTTCTGTTCAGAAAGTTCCAGCGTATGCCTATTTTCCAGTAGATTAAGTATTTCTACTATAATACTTAGATCTTTGATTCATTTTGATTTTAGTTAAGCACATGGTAAGAGATATAGTCTAGATTCAATCTTCCACATTTGTATAGCCAGTTTTTCTAGCTCCAATTGTCAAAGAGGGTATCCTCCAGCATATGTCTTTGCCCCTTTTCACATAGCAACTTTTTTTTGTTTGTTTGTTTTTCTTCCGGTACCAGGAATCAAACTCACGACCTTGCACTTGCCAGGCAGACGCTTTGCCACTGAGCTAAATCCCAAGCCCCTCAAATATGTTTTTCACATTTTTTTTTGTATTTTTGTTTGTTTGTTTTTCGGGTACCAGGAATCGAACTTACGACCTCGTGCTTGCCAGGCGAGTGCTGTGCCGCTGAGCTAAATCCCCAGGTCCCTCTTTGCCCCTTTGTAAAGGTCAGACAGTATGGCTAAGGTTATTTATGCATCCTGTATTGTTTCACTGATCTACAGGCCTGTTTTTGTGCCAGTACTGTGCTGTTTTAACCACTGTTGCTTTATGATATATCTTCAAGTCTGGGACTGTGATGCTATCTTCTTTGCCTCTGTTACCTGGGACTGGTAACTTTAACTATTTTACTATTTACTAACTTTTTACTATTTACTAACTTTTACTATTCTGGATATCTTAGGATTCCATATAAATTTTTGGATTGTTTTCTCTAGCTGTGTAAGAAATGTTGATATTTTATTGGAATTGCATTAAATCTGTATATCAGTTTTTGAAATATAGCTATTTTATTTTGTTTTTGTTTTGGGATTTTTTTTTTTTTTTTTTGGTTTTTGGGGTTTTTTTTGTTGTTGTTGTTGTTTTTTCGGTACCGGAAATCTGCACTTGCCAGGCAGGTGCTGTGCCGCTGAGCTAAATCCTCAGCCCCAGCCATTTTATTTTGATTCTGCCTATCCAGGAAGAGGGATTATCTTTCCATTTTCTCATGTGCTCTTTGATTTCCTTTTTCAGTCTGATGTAGTTTTTATTGTAGAGGTGTTTTACTGCCTTAGTTAGGTTAATACCTAAGTAATTTTTTTCATGCTACTATAAATGGCATTGTTTTCCTAATTTCTTTTTCAGTAAGTTATTAGTGTCTAGGAATAATATTGATTTTTTGCATGTTTAGTTTGTATCCTGCTCTACTTCTAAATTTGATTATCAACTGTAGGAGTTTTGTGGAGCTATTTTTGGGTCTTCTAAGTAAAAGACCACATAATCTGTAAATAATGATAACAGTATTTTGACTTCCTCCTTTCCTATTTTATATCCATCTTATTTCTTTCCTCTGCCTGATTGTTCTGGTTAATGTTTCAAGGATTATATTGAACAACAGTGGTAGTAATGGACATCCTTGTCTTGTTCCTGTTACTGACTTTTGGAAAAAAGCTTTCAGCTTTTCCCCATTTAATATGATGTTGGCTGTGCATTGGGCATAAATCATTTTATCATGGTGAGATAAGGATCTTCTATACCTATTTTCTTGTAAGTTTTTACTATGAAGGGATGTTGGACTTTGCCAAAGGCTTCTTCTGCATCTATTGAGATGACAATGTGATTTTTGTCCTTGTTTCTATTTAGGTGATTAAATACATTTATTGATGTGCACATGTTGAACCATTCTTGCATCCTTGGGATGAAGCCTACTTCATCCCAAAGATACAATCTTTCTTCATATTTTTTTTTTTTTTTTTTT
>NW_004955463.1:484849-494747 GCF_000276665.1 Chinchilla lanigera
AATGATAGTATCATTTAAATCTAGGAACTATCTTATTTCTTAATTTCCTCTGTGACCCTCTCATTATTCAAGCATGTTCTGTTTAATTTCTGTATGTTCGTAACGTTTCTTTTGCTACTGATTTCTACTTATTATACTGTGATGGATGATAAAATTTAGATTCTTTTGCATTAACTTAGGCATACTTTATTAAGTAGCATGTGGTCTATTTCTGGAGAAAGTAACATGTGCAGCCAAGAAGAACATGTATTCTGTTGTTGTTGGGTGGAACACTTTGCATATATCCATTAAGCTCATTTGTTTGATGGTTTGGTTCAACTCTGATATCTCTTTATTGACTTTCTGCTTAGTTAATCTATTTGTGATACAATGGTATTGATGGTTATTTAATCCTTTATGTCCATTAGAGTTTGTTTTATAAAGTTGGGCTCATCATAGTTTGATAAATATGTTTGCAACTTTTATCTCTTCCTGTTGAATAGTTTCATTAACAATTTGTAATGTCCCCTGACTCTTTTTTATCAGCTTTCCCTTGAAATTCACTTTGTTTGATAGCTACTCCTGCTTCTTTTGGGGTTCCTGTTATGTGGAATATTGTTTTCCATTCTTTGAGTTTTGGTGTATGAATTTTTCTTTGTGCTACACATGTTTCTTGTAAACAGCATACCAATGGATTCTGTTTCTTGATCAATTCTACTGTCTTTTGGTGAGTTGAGCCACCTTACATTGATACTTATAACTGATAGGTATGATTTAGTCCTGTCACTGTATTAATTTCCTGTTGCTGTTTTGCTTTGCTTTCTTTTTCTTCTTATTTTGCTAGCCCTACCTGGCGGATCCACTTTACTGGATCTTTTGGCACTGTTAACTTTGTTTCTTTGATGATTTCCTTGAAAATTTTTTGGAGTGCTGATTTGGTGGTCATGAATTTCTTTAGGTTTTCTTTATCAAGGAAGTATCTTATTTCTCCACCAATTCTGAAAGATAATTTTGAAGGATATTACAGTTGAGGTTGGAAGTTGTTTTCTTAAGAGATTGGTACACTTCATTCCATGTTCTCCTTGCCTTTTAAGATTTGTGTTGAGAACTTTGATATACTTCAGATAGGGTTAGCTTTATAGGTGATTCCTTGTTTTTTCCTAGCAGCCTTTAACATTTTGTTCTTGTGTTTTAGCTCCAGCATTTTAATTATTATGTGATGTGAAGTGGCTTTTTTCTGATCATGGCTGTTCAAAGTTCTTTATGCTTATCTGTATGTTAAATTCTTTTTTCATGTCTGGAAAGTGTTCTGCTAATACTTGTGTAAACAGGTTTTTTATGCACTTTGTGCTGTCTTCTGATTTTTCTCTACTCTTATATTAGTCTTCTTTGAATGATCTAGGAACTGTTGGATTCATTTTTCATGTCTGCTTATTTTTAAGGTATCTTTCATTAATCACTGACCACGACCCTGTCCTCTAGATCTGACTATCTGTTTTCACATTGGTTGCTGCTGCTACTCATACTTATAATCACGTTTTTAATCTCCTGAATTTCTGTTGAGAAGTTTCTTATGGACACCCATTATTTTCTATGCTGAGCATTCACATTTTGCATTTCTTTCTTTAGCTCTCCTAGCTGATTATTAGTGGCTTATTTAATAATCATTTGTCAATCATTTGTTTCATTACAGTCATTGTGATTAGTTGTAGCTTATTTAAATATGCCAAGCACATAAAACTGTTTTACCTTCTCTGGTACCCTTTCAGACGTATGCTGGGTAGCTTATGATTTCTTCTCTCTTAACGTCTCCTGTACTGATTTGGGGGCAGCTGGGAGTTTTTGGAGGCATCATTTTGTTGCCTTTCCTTTTCATGTTTTTTTTCTCCCCCCAGGGGGTGTGTGCTGAAGTTTGCAAGCTATTTTGCCCAGTGCTACATTCTTCAGGTGCAAATCACAGTATTGTTTATGACCTCTCCCCCCAAGGCAATCTAAATATTGGAATAGAGAGACAACCAATTGCTAGCCACTATTAGGTTACCTCATCCATGGTAGTAAATTCAGTGAACAAGGATATCAAATGTCAACCAGGTATTGACAAACCCTAGGAACCACACATGAACAGCCATTCACCAAGACAAAGACCCTGATTTTGGTAAAGACAGGCCCCCACTGATATTGACATATAGTAATTCAGAGCACTGATTTCTGTGACACATTTGCAGCAATGGTGGAGCTCAAACATACTACCAGATGAAATGTCTCCTTCTTCAGGACCATCCTCTCTGATGATTACTCCCACCAAACCTGGACTCCCACAACAGAATACAGACCCTAAGATCTTCCTGTCTGAGCCTGGGCCTCCCAAGGGACCCCAATAGATCTCTATTTAGCTTTCACACTCTCCAAGCCCATCTCCTTTTTAAAAATTGGATTGTTTGGATGCTATTGAGTTTTGAAAGTTCCTTATATATTCTGGAAAGTAACCCCATGCCACACGTGTACTTATAAGTATTTCTTAAATTCTATAGGTTGTCTTCACTCTAGATGATTATTTTCTCAGTTGTGAAAAGCTTTTAGTGATGTAATCTCACTTGTCTACTTTCTATTTTTTTTGTCATGCTTTCAGAGTCTTGTTCAAAAAATCCTTGCTAATTCCACTGTCTTGAGGTGTTTTCCTACATTGTCTTCTAGTAGTTTCACAATTTCAGATCTTACATTTAAACATTTAACTCATTTTGAGTTGATATTTCTATCTGGTAAGATAAGCATCTACTCATATTATGCATGTGAATATCCAATTTTCCTGGCACCATTTATTGAAAAAGACTATTTTTGCTCCAATGTTTGTTCCTAGCACCTTTGTTGAAAATCAGTTGGCTATAGATGTGTGTTGACTTCTAGGCTCTTTATTCTGTTCCATTGGTCTATGTACCTGTTTTTTTAAAAATAGTACCTTGTTCTTTTAAATGCTGTAACTTTTTTTTAGTAAAACCAGGGATTCTACCTTATTTTGTGACTGTCCTGAAAATGAGCAAACATTTCTAATACAACTTAACCTGGTAAATGAATGATGTCTTGCAATATTAGTACATTACACTAAACATCACATGCTCACAGTGAACCAATGGTTCTACTCTCACACTCTGGGATTGTGGGCGATTGCCTCCCAACAGCAAGAGGCTATGGAGGAAATCTTTTGTGCAGAGGAGGAGAAAATGGTAGAGGAATTCCTCAATTCAAATGAGATTAGGGAGATGTGTAAAATGTGGGAACAGTGCAAACTTTTGCAGAAAAGCACCATCCAAATAAGGCTGTACCAGTGTGAATGATGAATCTGTTTAACAACAATGCAGTGTCACATTTCTGTGAAATCCCCAAAAGGAGGTAAAAGCAAGTGTTACTGGATACGCTCCTTATTAAAGTTGCATGTAAAGAAAAAGATTTTACTGAGCCAATACAGAGCAGTGATTCCGTTAGTGATAGTTATCCTACAAATAACCCTCCTCTCTCTTGTCTCCCTCATGCTAGTCACAAAGGTATTCAAAACTAAGTGCAAGTTATTTTGTATTATGTTACAGTATTATAATCATTTTTGTATGAATATTTTTGGGTTGTGTAATGAATCATCTGAGTTTCTATTATTTCTTATGGGGAAATTCTCTGATATACAAATGCTTTGGATTACAAGCATGTTCACAGAACAAATTATGCAATAATTTGTTAAATAAATAAAGATTTTACAGTATTTTAAAGTTATGTTTCTGATCATTTCTGCTCACATTCAGCTGAAAAACAATTCAGGGGGCCAGGGATATAGCTCAGCGGCACAAGGGCCTGGCTGGCAAGTTCAAGGTCCCAAGTTCAATTCCCAGTACCAAAAAGTAAAAAAAATAAAAAACAATTCAATCACTTGGCCACACTTCAATGCAAAGAATCCTAGAAAATGAAAAACTGAACATCTGTATCTCAATATTATGAAAGAAGAAAAGAGATTATACAATATGTAGTTCCTGTTACACTAACTTTGAATGATAACATCAAAGACTCAGAATATAAAGGATATGGATGAAAAAACTTAGAAAAAATATATATGTGGTATATTTAAGAAAGACTTTAGCTTCTTTTTTTTTTTTTAACTTCTAAAACAATCCATATCTATAGAATTAAAAGCCTGATAGAAGTTAACTTCTAAGTCACTGTCATCAATTTTGCAGGAAATGCTAAACTGCTATATGTATGGTTAACAGTTCCACACATTTTATCCTCTGCAGTAATAATCATCAGTGTGCTATCGTTTAACTTACAAAAACTAAATTTAATCAAATATAGGTAACAAGAGCATAGTCTCCAAATTTTTGCTCTATCATTATAAAATTTTGTTACTCTTGAACAAAAGTGGGTGACAGATTGCTACGTTCAAGATATCCAACAAAAATAACTACAACTGTATACCTTAAATCTGAGCAACAAAAAGTGGAAAATTTCTTGGAAATATATTCATATATAAAGATGTTTTAAATGCTAACAAATTCCTTTCATTACTGTAGTGAAATTCACATTGAAAATAAAATACCACCAAACTTCAAAATAATGAAAAAAGGCATGCATAATTTTGACAAATATTAACTTTTAAATGTACTACAATTATAATCTCATGGCCTTACATGGATATATTGTAACTACAGAACTTGAAAATTTTATAGTGCTACTTTTTACAGACTAGAAAAATACAGACATCTAAAACTTAACGTATCACTATGGTACTTTCAAATGCAGCAAATTTTGTTGAAGAACTGAATTTTTAACACAAAAAGGTATGACAAACTTCTTGAAAATCACCCAAGCACAAACCTCAAAGCTGGCATATGAATTATTTACAAGTACAAAGCCACACAATAGAAAGATAAAATCATAGAACTCTAGATCTAGAAGAGAATATAAGATTGCCTTTTGACATTACTCCTTCTAGGAAATTACATCTTATATCTTCTAGGAAATTATTTTATGGGAACTGCTTGATATTCTTTACATGTTTGCTAAAAGTGCTTAAGGAATCTCACATCTGAAAAGCTCTATCTTTTCTACTTTATTGAGAAAATAGGAGCTATATTCTAGGTCTTTAGTCTTAGTTTTCCTATTTATAAAAATGGAGAATTCATGTAGAAATAAAAATTTTAAACGTATTTGTTAATGGCTTTCTTCATACAAATAAATAATAATTTTTAGATAACTGTAAATCCTCAAAGTCATGCCTTCAGAACCGAGAATAGAAGATTAAGAACTGACAGAAAAAATATAACTTGAATTTTTAAATTACTTTATCTTTCGGAAAGAAGTAAAAGTATTGTGCCAATGCAATTATCTTACTGGAATTTCCAAATGCAGACCTCTGCAACTAGTACTTAGATGTTACTTCTTAAAGTGTAAAACTATGGCCTTCAGGCAACACAGTACATCATTATCCTTCCTATGAATAACAAAAAGTAAAGGTTCACTGCCAAGACACAGTCTCACATTACTTCAGGTCAGTGATTTGAAAACTGATGCTGTGGTAAGGTCTGGCTTTCCCAGGGAGGCAAGATTAAATGCTAGATAAAGGATTCACTACTAGACAATTAGAGAAACTGATGCCTACAAGCTGATAATATCATAAAGAGGTAACTTGAAACAATTACCAAACACTGTATAATGGTTTTGCCTCTTAGAAACCAAGAAACAGAGAAGAATGAAAAATGGAAGGAAAAATAAGAATCATTTGTACTAGCCAAAGTTACTTATATTACTCATCCTTATTTGTTTTCTATTAAATCAAATCAATATTAAATTTTATAAATATTTTTAAAGAGATTTTTAAGAAATATTAAGTTTCTGGGGTGGGATGAGAATGACCAATTATATTATGTACATGTACTAACTACTAAAATGAAATCCACTAATCTGTATATGCAATATGTATGTACTAAAAATTGTGGTCATTTTTTTCTACGTCTAGAATATCTTTTAGTACTCTTTGTAAGGATGGTTTAGCACTCATGAAGTTCTTCACTTTTTTGTCATGGAAATATTTTATTTCTCCATTGAATTTGAAGGATAGTCTGGCAGGATACATCAGTCTTTTTGTTTGTCTTTTTTTTTTTTGTCTTTTTGAGACAGGGTCTCACTATGCAGTTCAGGCTGGCCTTGAACTCACTTTGTAGCCCAGGCTGGTCTCTAACTCACAATGATCCTCCTGCCTAGTGGTGGGATTATAGGTGTGTGCCACCATGCCTGGCATACATCAGTCTTGTTTGGAAGCTGTTTTGTCTCAGGACCTGTTAATACTTCGCTCCAAGCTCTTCTCGATTGGATGGTTTGCATTGAGAAGTCTGCGTTTTGATGTTAAAGCTGTGTTTTCTTCCTGAACAAGGAGTTTTTCATCCTGGTCTGATGAGGAAGATTGGCTAGGAGATTTACCACCATCTCTCCAACAAGCAACGTTTGGTGGGCATAAACTGGGTCCAGCCTGTAGTTGTCATCATTTGCTTCCTTTTCTTTTTTTTCCCTGATCCCCTGCTGCCTGCAAGCTAGGAACGCACTGGAAGAAAGACAGCCTCTTTAATAAATGGTGCTGGAAAAATTGGCTTGCCACCTGCCAGAGACTGAAAATAGACCCAAGCCTATCACCATGCACCAAACTCAAGTAAAAATGGGTCACAGATTTCAATATTAAAACAGAAACACTAAGTCTGTTGGAAGAGAAAGTAGGTAAAAACCTTGAAGACATAGGGGTAGGCAGAGAGTTCATGAACAAAACCAAACCTCACGTGAAACACTTCAAAGAATCAACAACTGGGATCTCATCCTACTGAAAAGTTTCTGCACATCTAAAGAAATCAGCAGCAGAATAAAAAGAAAACCCACAAACTGGGAAAAAAATTTAGCTGGCTATCCTTTAGACAAAGGTCTCCTATCTAGAACACATAAAGAATTAAAAAACATCAGCCCTCCCAAATTCAAAGACCCAATCCAAAAATGGGCATCTGAGATGAATACACATTTCTCAGATAAAGAAATACAAATGGCAATAAATACATGAGAAAATGGGGGCTGGGGATTTAGCTCAGCAGCAAAAGCGCCTGCCTGGCAAGCGCAAGGTCGTGAGTTCGGTTCCCGGTACCGGAGAAAAACCAAAAAAAAAAAACCATGAGAAAATGTTCAACATAATTTGTCATTCGAGAAATGCAAATTAAAACAACACTGAGATTTCATCTCACCCCAGTAACAATGGGTAGCATTAAGAAATCAACCAATAACAAATGCTGGTGAGGCTGTGGAGAAACAGGAACTCTTCTCCACTGCTGGTGGGAATGCAGACTGGTGAAAGCACCATGGAAATCAATTTGGAGATTCCTCAGAAAACTAGGACTAGGGGTCCCATTCAACCCAGTTATTCCCCTAAATGTGGAAGCAACCCAAATGCCCACCCACCGAGGATTGGATAAAAAAAAATTGTGGTACTTTTATATAATGGAATATTACTCAGCTGTAAAGAAAGATAAACTTGAGGCTTTTACAGGTAAATAGTCACAACTACAGCCCATACTCATAAGTGAAATAAACCAGATCTCCACATGTAAGCAATGTATTCTCACTAGTGTCAGAACCTGAAAGAGGGAATAAAATTAGGAGGTATGACAGACATTGTGAAATGAAAGGAAAATGCCCAAAAGTAAAGAGCAAAAGAGAAAAGAAAGAGAGGGAAAAGAGAAAAGAAAGGGGAAATTACATATGTATGTATATACAAGATAGCTAACATAGTTGTACTACTGACTTCTATCGCTTTACTGAAAGGAATAGTTAATGATTATTTGATCAATCTTGCATGTCTCTATTTGTTTTCCTGAGAAACCACTTTGAAGATATGAATACATAATACAACAACCATTGTTAATTTCCTACCACTTTGTCTGTAACTCTGTATTGCTTGTATTGTTCTTATGCTACTTTGTAAATGGATGTCTGTTTATTTGTTTTCCTTCTTTTGTTTTTAAAATAAATTTAAAAATATGTATGTACTAATAAAAAAGACATGAAACAAATTAAAAAAGTATTCAATTCTATGTAAGAAAGTGAACATAGGATACATTTTTATAAAACAAAGTCTAAATAATCTTTTAACTTTATATCTAAGATTCTTATGGGACATACATGAGAATATATTCAACTACCTAAAAGTTTTTCATGCGAGCATTACATCTGGCTTTCTCACATAGCTTCAGGCTTACTTAAAAGAGTATAAGAAGATAAAAGACGTAACATTTTCTTAACTTGTTGGGTGGTCGAAAGGTTAAACATTTCCCAGTATTGGAAAATCCCAAAGTACTCTAGGTAAAATGTTTTGATGTTTAGCAAATGTGTCTATGTGAAATACACACAGGTGAAGACAAGCCAATAGTATATTCCTAGCAGGGATCAAACAAGTGAACAAACAAACAAACACCACTAGATAAAGCAACTGGCCGTTTATAATTTTTAAAGTCTGTACTGTATTGTTAAACTGATACTTATAGGGTTCCTTACAAACTTATCAAGTACTTCTAAATATATTATTTCAGTATTTGATAAGAAGATGATGAAAGTGAATTTTTTTTTTCTTTTTTTGAGACAGGGGCTTGCTACATAGTTCAGTCTGGCCTTGAACTCACTATGTAGCCCAGGTTGTGCTCGAACTCACAGCAATCTTCCTACCTCAGTATTCTACTGAGTGCTGGGATTACACACATGTGCCACTACACTTGGGAAGTGAATGTATTTTTTTTTTAAAGGCGGAAGTTTTGCATGAGTTTTTTCATTTAGAGTTCATCTATTCTATTTTAGGATTATTTAAGTTCTATTTAAGGACTTTACTTGAGCAATACTTCCTTTGCCCTGCAACCTATTTTTTGCTCCTCTATTAAATACTTCTCTTGAAGCATGAACATACTGCTGTTCTTCCCATCTCAGAAAGTTCCCTGTCCTACTTTTGCAGTTAGCCATCTCTGCCTTACTCCCGCCATTTGTTTTCAACCCTTCAAGACAAGGATATTGGTGAGAGCTATCTAGATTTCCTGTGGCCAACTTCTCATTCCTTTTTTAAAATTTAGTTCAAAGGTTTTACTCTCCATCTTTACTAAAACTGCTTGTCAAGGTCATCAATGATCTCCTTGTTGCCTAATCCAAAGGTTAATGTTAGCTTTCATTTTATAGCGTTTGACACAATTATAACTCTCTTTTCCTTGAAATAATTTATTTTCTCAGTTTTTAAGACTGCACTCTTCTGATTTTCCTCCTACTTCTTTGGTAGCTCCTTTTTGGTACTTTTGCTGATGTTTCTCATCTACATACTGCTCTAGGACCAGTCTTTTACATCTATAATTACTCCCCTGCTACTCTCTGCTGGATTTTAAATATTCTAAATATATTGACAAATCTAGAATTTACATATCTCTAGTCTCCCACAATTTAAATTCTGTGAAGGAAGGAATTTTTGTTTACTCGACACACTAGATTCCCAAGTGCTAAGAAGAGCTTCGGGCTTACAACAGACAATCAAACATTTGCTAAATAAATGAATAAATGACTGTGGTTGAAAAGCTTACTATAAATGTTAAATAATGATTGCTTTAAAAATGAAAACATAACAGAATAAGTTAAAAATGGGGCTAGGGGCACAGCTCAGTGGCAGAGTGCTTGCCTAGCATGTGTGAGGCCCTGGATTCAATCCCCAGCATGGAAAACAAACAACAACAAAAAGCTCAATAACTATCTGATATGAATATTGTACTGTAGTTGACTTCAGAAAAAGATGAATGGGAGAGCCAAAATAGTAAATCATGTTCAGTGATTTGTCTTTTTTGGAATGTGAAATTTTCTGATACTGATTTACTCTTAAGTTTCA